>NC_133618.1:260700625-261001875 GCF_048593235.1 Sminthopsis crassicaudata
TTTTTAGTAGGAATGGATGTTGGATTTTATCAAATGCTTTTTCTGCATCTATTGAGATGATCATATGGTTTTTATTAATTTGATTATTAATATGGTCAATTATACTAATAGTTTTCCTAATATTAAACCAACCCTGCATTCCTGGTATAAAACCTACTTGATCCTGGGGATGATTTTCTGAATTCTTTTTGCTAATATCTTATTTAAAATTTTAGCAGCAATATTCATTAAGGAAATTGGTCTATAATTTTCTTTATCAGTTTTCAATCTACCTGGTTTAGTTATCAGTACCATTTCTGCGTCATAAAAGGAGTTTGGTAGGATGCCTTCATCCCTATTTTTTCAAATAGTTTATATAACATTGGGGCTAATTGTTCTTTAAATGTTTGGTAGAATTCACATGTAACTGGTGACTTTTTCTTAAGAAGTTTACTAATGACTTGTTAAATTTATTTATCTAAAATGGGTTTATATAAATGTATCACTTTCTAGTCTATTGATATGGGCAATTTATATTTTTTTGTAAATATTCATCCATTTAACTGAGATTGTCAGATATATTGGCATATAGTTGGGCAAAATAGCTCCTAATTATTGCTTTAATTTTCTCTTTCTTGCTGGTGAATTCACAATTTTTATTTTTGATACTGGAAATTTGGTTTTTTTTATTTCTTTCTTTTCATCACAAATAATAGGTTTATTTAATTTATTAGTTTCCCTCCACATAAGACCAGCTCTTAGTTTTATTAGTTCAATAGTTTTTGCTTCCGATTTTATTAATCTTTTCTTTGATTTTCAAAATTACTAACTGGTTATTTAATTGGGGATTCTTAGTTTATTCTTTTTCTCGATTTTTAACTGCTCAATTCATTGATTTTCTCTTTCTCTACTTTATTCATGTAAGCATTTAGAGAAAAAAAATTCCCCTAAGTTCTGCTCTGGATGCATCACATAAGTTTTGGTATCTTGTCTTATGATTGCCATTTTATTTGATGAAATTATTATTTGTTTCTATAGTTTGTTGTTTGACCCACTTATTGTTTAGGATGAAATTATTTAGTTTCTAATTAATTTCTAATCTATTTTCTAGGATTCTTTATTACATGTAATTTTTATTGCATCATTGTCAGAAAAGAATGCATTTAATATTTCTGCCTTTCTGTATTTGATTGTGATTTTTTATGCTCAAATACATGGTCAATATTTGTGACATATTTTCCTAAGAAAAACTTGTATTCCTTTCTATCACCATTCAATTTTAGTCAGAGGTCAATTAAACCAAATTTTCCAACATTCTATTCACCTCCTTAATTCTTTCCTGTTCATATTGTGGTTACAGTTATCTAATCTGGTTCTGAGAAGAGGATGTTGAGATTCTCAACTAGTGTAGTTTTGCTGTCTTTTTTCTTCCTGAAATTCACTTAACTTCTACTCTAATAACTTGGAAGCTATATCTCTTAGTGCATAAATGTTTAATATAGATATTATTTCATTGTATTTGGTACCTTTTAGTTATATGCAGTTTTTTTATCTCTTTGATTAGATCTATTTTTGCTTATCCTTTGCCTAAGATTGTGTTTGCTATCCTATTTCAGGGGAAAAATAATATCTTCTGCTCCAGACATTTATCAACACTCTTTGTGTGTGTGTGTGTGTGTGTGTGTGTGTGTGTGTGTGTGAGTGTGTCTGCTTCAAATGTGTTTCTTGTAAATAGCATTTAGTAGCATTCTGTTTTTTAATCCAAATTGTTTCTCATTTTGTTTTATGGGAGAGTTCACCCCATTCACACTCAGTTATGATCACTAACTTTTTTCTTTCCCTTCACCTTGTCCCTCTTTACAGGTGGTTTGCTTCTGATCACTGCCTCCCCTGTTATCAGCCCCCTTCTGTTATCACTCCTTTTCACTCTTAATTCCTTATAGAGTAAAATAGATTTCTTTATCCAAATGAGTATGTATGTTATTTCTTCTTTGAATAAAAAGCAATGTGAATAATGTGCAAGCAATGTTCACATTCTTCCTTCTTTCAATCTTCTGTAATAGATCTTTTATGCTTCTTTTGGTCATATAATTTACCCCAGTTTGCCTCTACCTTTCTATTTTTTTCTAGTACTATCCTTTTTTCATCCCTTAAAATTAATTTTTAAAAATCACATCAAAGTCAACTTATACCCAAATCTTATGTCTAATTACTTACCTTCTAATTGCCCAAATAGAGATGCATTTCTTAGGAATTAAAAGTGTCATCTTCCCATGTAGAGTTGTAAACAGAGGGCATGGAATATGATATTCTGAAAAAGCAAAGAGCTTGTATTATAAGCAAGAATCAGCTACCTGGCAAACTGGATATAATTTTTCAGGGGGAAAAATGGATATTCAATGAAATAGTTGAGTTTCAAACTTTCTGGATGAAAAGACCAGAACTGAACAGAAAAACTCTTAATAAGAGTGTCCTGATGATTTTCCTGGATACTGCCTGTTATGAACTGACTTTTTATGTGAGACAGACCTTTCCTGAAGTACTTCTAAGTTGGAACTAGTAAGTTGGCTGGAAAAATTATTTAACTCCAACATTCTGTTTATTCTGTCACTCCAGAATTATTTCAGCAGCATGAATTGTTATTTGTGAGGGTAACTAGGGAGGAATCAGGAAATTTTCTGCTTCTCTCTGTTACCTTGGTTTCACCACAAATTTCTTTTCTCTCTCTCTTTTTTTCCCCCCTGAGGCTGGGGTTAAGTGACTTGCCCAAGGTCACACAGCTAGGAAGTGTTAAGTGCCTGAGACCAGATTTGAACTTGGGTCCTCCTGAATTCAAGGCTGGTGCTCTATCCACTTCGTCACCTAGCTGCCCCCAAGAATTTCTTTTCTTCAGTATTTCTTGTACCCCTTTTACCAAACAGTGAATTATTTTAAAAATGATATTATGTATTGCTTATAATAACTTTCTCTAATTTCCCATTAATTTTATTTCATTTTTTAAAACATTCTTTTTAAAGAGGTTTCTTTCACATTAGTGTTTCTAGGAATTCTTGTTCTTCTCTTTGACACCTTTCTTTTAAGCTTTGCTTATAGATGTTGACACATTGTTTCCTTCTGAGTTTTTGTCTTGAACTTCTAAATCACCACTGTGACCTTGTACGCTCAGAATTGTTTTTTGTTGTTTGTTGATCTTTGTAGCTTACATCTTGAACTAGGACTTTATGTTGGACCTCTGGGAGATAAGGACATTGTCCCAAATTTTAGGTTTTTTCGCCTGCTGTTTTCATGGCCAATTCTGTGGACTTCTAAATTTTTGGTGTTTCCAAAACACCAAAACACATCTGAAAAGAATTGTGTATGATCTTGTGTGATCTGGAAAGAGTTGTAGTCTCTTCTCTCATGGATTACACTTTGGTCCTTAACAAAGTAGGATCCCTGCTCTATCATGACGACAACTTCTTTTTTCCCTTGTATTACAACCTGGATATATTATCCATGGCCATTTATGACAGCAAGCATTCTTTTGTGTAATGGAACTGAGACTCTGGAACTAAAGTCCCTGCTTCTTGAAACCACAAGTGTTCCTTTTCACTTTGGATATATAACTCCAAAATGCACCTCCTATGCCCAAGGTTAGCACAGGTGATTCCTGAAATATATATTTTTTGATTACTTGTTTAATCTCCACTCTTGCTGGGAAATGAGAGCTCTTAGTACTACTGCTGCTACTGTCACTCTAATTTCTCTGCCATACTGTGAATTTGGCCAGTTCTTAGCCCAGTACTACAGACCATTCCTTTTGACCACCTCAATTGTTCTTGAAAGAAAAATGTTTCCACCTGATCTTTTTGTTGATTGTGCTGTTTTAGAATTCAATTTAAGTTGTTATTTCAAAGCTGTTTGGAGGGAAATATTGGAATAGTTTATCTAGAAGGTTTTCTTTTCCTCACTATCTTGTATTGCTAGCTAAATCAGTTTATTCTTTAGCCATTTCTCAGAATTCCCTGTGACAGCCTATTTGATCTTATAGGGTCAGGAAATATTTCATTTTCTTTTATTTTAATTATTATATAAATGTGTCTCCTGATTCTGTTTATTTGGGAACTATATCAATTCACATAAATCTTCCCAGATTTCCCTGAATACATCTTTCTTTCTTTTTTTAAATCATTTTTTATAATTCTATAATATTTCATTATACCCATAATTTATCCAGCTATTGCCCAATTGATGGAGATTAACTTGTTTCAATTATGTATTTCCAGGATAATACATAACCAGAATGCCTATATTACTGAAGAGTGTCTTGACCAAAGTCATACTGTCAGTGTATGAAATTGAAATTTAATTATTGGTCTTGTAATTCAAGTCAAATATTGTTTTTAATATAACAATTTGTCTTTCCTTAATTTGTCTTGTTGCAAAATATTCTAAATGTATGCAATATGTGTTAATTATTCAGTCTGAAAATAATCATGTAACTTTATGTTGCTTAATTATATTATAAACATATGTATGAAAATTTTAGTTATTTCAAAGAGTATTCAATTCAATTGATTTTTCTTCAACAGATATATTAACTTATTACTCTTTATAGTGTCATTGGATTAGGTACTAGAATGAAATGTCCTTCCTATATTGACACTTACATACATTTCTGAATAATAAGACAAAAGGTTCACCAGTTCTGGTTCTTTCGTAAAATGCTATTATTTGTTTCTCATTAAAAAGGATTATTTAACTTTTAAACTTACAAATAATAAGAAAATCAGAGAGATTACATATCTTTCCTTATTAATCTTATTCTTAATCCTAACTCATGATTTCAAGAGATTTCATTTCAGCTATCATAAGAAAATAAGTACTTATTCCTGAATGTTTTATATTTTCTTTGATGTTTTTGAAGCTGATGAAATCATTTTTATGACACCATTTTCCTCCCATCCCAAATGATTCTATTATTGTGGTGCTTTACACATTCCAGGCATGAGGCATAAAATACATTCCAAGGACATTATAGTGAATAAAAATTATATTGTATTTTACATATGGCCAGTGAAGTACTGAGAGTATGATTCATCTCTGGAGGTCACTGGGCTCCTGAGATTCAAGTGTCCCCCTTTTCTGAGATTTATGAATTAGACAATCAGAGGTCATCAGAATTTTAAAAATCCTCCAGGTCTATTAATATTGACAATGCTGAAGATCATCATGAAGACAATTATGATGCAGAGCAGAATCAACTCATTTTTCATGCTCTTTAGGAAAATTTTGTGACAATCCCTTCAAGGCTTTCTTTAAGATATCCTTCATATCTTTGTTCCAAAGACTGTACGTTAGGGAATTAAAGAATGGAATTGCCATACAATAGAATAAAGTGACAAACTTCCTCAATTCAGGCTGGTTCTTGGATAATGAACTCAGTCATCATGACTGAGCCATAGAAGACAGACACCATAATGAAATAAAAGGCACATGTAGGAAAAGCCTTATTTTGTCCTATGCCTGCAGGCACCAGGACATGGGTATAGGAACCCAGGATGTAGAGAAAAGCAATAAAGATAATGAGACTACTAATAGTAGCACATGTTCTAGTAGTTTGGGGACTGGAGCACAGGAAAGAACCAATAATGGCCCTATATCACAAAAAAATGGTCAGTGATATTTGGATCACACCAAGGTACCTGGTACATAAGAACTGCAGGAATCAATGTAAAGAGGAAGCTACCCAACCAGCAAAAAATACCTTTTAGGCACAGAGTTTTTGAATCATAATGGTGGGGTAATGTAGAGTCCTGCATTTGCAAGGTACCAGTCAAAGATAATTGCACATAGAAAGTAACTTTCAGAGGCACACATTGAAAAGAAGTAGAATTAAAGAATACAGTCAGCAAAAAACCATTGTTTTCTTTTGAGAGATTATATCAGCCAACACTTTGGGCACATAGAACAAATATAACACATCTCTAAGAAACAGAAGTCAGCCAAAAGTGGAGCTGTTGACTTGAGCACAGATCAGAACAGAGTATAGATCATAGAAAATAGTACAAAAAGGAGGATCTGCATCTCTCTATGGCAGGGGAAAGCAAGCAAGATGAATTCACTCAAAGTATGAGAGATATTGCTGGTCTCTAAGAATCTCATTTCTCCCCAATCTGAAGATAAAATTTCAGTTCTTTACAAACAACATTTGGTAAGTGATTATTGCATCCAAAGTCCCCAGAAGAAAAGTAATTTTCTAATATCTATTTGGGGGATGAATAATTCTTGACTTTTTGAAAGTTTTACTATTGGAGCACAAGTTTTGGCTTAGTCTAGCAAGTTGATTAGACTTCAGCTTCCAGTTTAGTGATAGACTCTGTTATCTAAGCACTAATCCCAGAACTAACTTCAGAGAGGCTCCTTGCTATGTTGACCATAATGAGTTTTGAGGGCAAGGCAAGTTGAAGACTGTCATGAAGAGGTTGTGATCTGTGTCTGTGGAGGGAACATTGAATACATACTGGTGAAACTATAGAATTCAGTGGTCCTCAAACTTTTAAAATAGGGGGCCAGTTCACTGTCCCTCAGACTGTTGGAGTGCCTCACACTCTGTCTCCACAGCCTCAGCCCAGTGCTGAAAGTGTGCATGAGTTTAGGTCGAAAGTCACTTTGGGTCTGATTTTGCCAGAGGCAGTCGCATAAACATCCTCAGCAGGATGCATCTGGCCTGTGGGCCATAGTTTGAGGACCCTCTGCTAAATCTTTGAAATAATGAAGTATTCATATAAAATGCTGTAGAGACAAAAAAATGAAGAAGACAAAAAGAATCCAATAGATTGAGTACATATGATAGAATGCCAGACCTGGGTCATGAAGATGTGAATTCAAATCCAACTTCAGACACTTGTTATCTATGTAGTCCTGTACAAAAACTCTCTCAGTCTTGTTTTCTTATATTTATCTTATCTTTATTAAATGAGGATAATAATAGCACCTACTTCATTGGAGTGTGAGAATAAAATGGGCTAACATTTTAAAGCACTTTGGAAACCTTAAAGTACTATATAATAATAATAATTATTATTATTATCATTATTATTATTATTATTTGTTGTTGTTGTTGTTGTTGTGGTTGTTGTTCTGACATGGATCTTTTGGAGAAAACATTTAAGAATGTCATGAAGGAGCTTAAATATGGAAAGAGAATTCTCCTGTGAAAAGAATTAATACTGTTCTATACAATAAAATAAAGGAACCATTTTCTATTTACAGGACTAAAGCTAACAGTTTTGGTGCCTAATTTGGCAATTAATAGGAAATGCACCCTCAAATATGTTTTGTAATTCATGATGTGGAAATATAAGCAAGGAAGATGAGTTTAAGCAAGAGAGAACTAATTACTTCAGTGGCTCATAGAATGAGATGTTTACTAGCTCTATGTTTTTTATCCGTTTTGCAGTTGAAGAGACCAAGTAAGTATCTGAGATTAAATCTGATTTCAGGTCATCTTGATTCCTGATCCAGAACTCTGTTCATTACACTACATAGTTATCTGCAAATTTCTATACAAATAATAGATCATATTTATATAGGACTTTAAGGTTTACAAAGCATTCTAAATATATCGCATCTCATACAATTCTTAGAGATGTTTTTGCTAATTAAGAGCTTGAAGAGCACTCAGAAGTCAGCTGACTTCTCCAGGATCTCACAGTCATCAGAGGTGGGAGTAGAATCAAAGTCTTTCTAAATTTCATTCATTTATTCAATAAACACTTATTCCCAGTGGTAACTCAATTAATCAAATATCTGTTGAGTACCTACTATGAGTGGTCACTGAATTAAGGGCTGGAATTATAAATATAAAGAATGAAACAAGATAAAGCTTCTGACATTAGGAGGAGGGAAGAGTAGAGCTGAATTCTGTTACAAGGCCTAATACATTTTGTAAAACCCTACTATAGTATGGAGGCTATGGAGGAGGATTAAGGTGAATGAGTTAACAGTTAGGGATTAGCTTTCTCTGCTGTCAGACATTCATCTGTTACCTTATTAGGACTGTTGGTGTCCTAGACAATTATGAAAGTCAGAAATGCTTCATATATTGTGTACAATTCTTATTTTGGAGAGGAATGAGAGCTCAAGGGAATCAAAGAAAAAAGTTGGTTATATGACTCAGAATCAAGGATACCACTCTAAATTTTCTAAACTCTTATGACACTCTTCTTGCGGTCTTATGACTATGTTGACTATTGGATTGTAAAATCTATAATTTTTAATAGAATGAAACCCTATAATAAGAAAACCATAAAAGGCGTAAAGGAAAAAGAATATCAGAGACAGAAGAGACCTTTTAAAAAGCATCCCATTTGCCTCCCTCATTTTAGGAACCTGAGATCCAGATTGAGGGATTACTTGTCCAAGGTCACTTGGAAAAACAGACTTTCAAAAAGATCTCCTTACTCCCAATCTAATGCTCTTTTCACTCTAATATACCTCAGATAGATATTACTGGTCACCAAGGTCAGAGGCCTAAATGTTATCAAATTTGGGATAAGCAACATGCATTTCATTTGCTTTCCTTTCTTTTTATTCTCAAGTACATTCATGTATATATGGTAGAGTGGAAAGGATACTGGGTTTAAAGTTAAAGGAGCTGATAATTTGAATGCCAGCTCTACCACTTAGAATTTTGACCAGTCTTTTCACCTCATTTCCTACTCTATAAAAGGAGAAACTAGAAGTAGGTGAATTCTAAGGTTCTTGCCAGCTCAAAGTTTATAATCTCTGATCTATGATAATTGGAAAAAATATTGACTTCTAGGTATGGTCTTGTCATTAACTTATTATGTTACCTTAGGAAATTTACCTCTGTCAGACTCAAAATCCCCATTTGTAAAATGAGGGAATTGAACTAGGATGATAGGAAAGAATCTTAGAGTTCATTTAGAATAATGCACTATTTTATAGAAGAGGAAACTGGTAAGTCATAGTGCTCACAAAAGATGACAAAGTTACTAAGCGTTCAAGGTGGGATTTGAACACAGGGACCTCTGACTTTAAGTCTAGCACTTTATCCATTACATCTGGACTTAAAGTCCTATAGTCCACTGAAAACAGTCTTTTTTTTTGTTTTTTTTTTTAAAAAGGCTTACAACTAAAATGGGTAATTGTCATTTTATAAATCAAGTCTTACCTCATCACTATTTTCCAAAATGAAATCAAATGAAAGGAAGCATTCTGGGAAAATATGTGTATATATGTATGCATATAAATGTATTTACATGTATGTACATATACATATATACATGTGTTTATATGCATTCCCAGTCTCAATTTATTTTTACATACATACATACATATATATAACATATATATATATATACATGTATATACTTGTATTTTATACACATACATTTACTAAACCTAAGACTCCAAAAAATAAACTTAATACCTAAATTGTCCTATAATTTTATTCATATATATTTATTTTCCATATACTTATCTTCCCCAATAGGATATAAACTTGAAGACAAAGGTTGTTTCCCTTTTTCATGTGCATTCCTAGCCCCTAGAAATATGAATGACACATGGAAGAAGCTTAGCAATTATTTTCCGAGTTTTCATTTAATAGATGCTGAATAAGGAAGAAACAATGATAATTTTTTGCCGACTAAAAAAAGTCGGCAAAATAAAACAAAAAAATCCCCAGAAACTGTTACCACTTTGAACCACGAAGTAGCACATGGACACGTCAAAATGGAAAAATACCTCAGTGTAGTTTGAATTTTCTAGTGAAGCTAGGATTGTTAATGAGTAGATCCAATTGTCGAAAGACAGAATAAAGAGGGCTTTTTTGTTGTTTGTTTGTTTTTTTTTTTTTTTTTTGTTTTTGTTTTTAAGATCAAATAAGGAGATGGGCGAAATGTAAGATAGTGGAAAAAAGTACTGTGAAGCCTCAGGACCATCTACATCAGCCTATTTGCTGCATGCTTCTTCTAGAATGCATCCTTCAAAGTTATCAGTTATTTGACTTCCTATTCATGGACTACTTGACGTGCTAGACATGGGTACTCCCATTCTCCAGTTCCTAAATGTAGATCTGGGCTCCCAAGCTTTAACCTTCTAAAGGCAAGAATAATTCTTTCCTAATTTTGTCAAATCATTTTTACAACCCAAACTATTAGCCTAGGTGATTACCAACTAAATTCATTACAATTTTTTTCTTTAATGCTAAGAAATAGGATCCTCTTTCTTCTCAGTCTTTGACTTTCTACTTCTGACAAAACTAAGATTATAAGTAGATTTATTCTTGTTTTTTATCATTTTTTTATCATTTCAAAAGCCAAAAATTTTGACAGCAGAATGAGGGTGCATTGCCCAATTGTGCAGGTTAATGCTTCCTGTGTTTATGTTAACACAGGTATTTTAGATTTTGTTATATATGTAAGTTTCCTTTTTCATATTGCATTATTATTTATAGAGAGAATTTCAGGTCTCCAAGAAGATAATTTAATTTTTTAAAAAGTATACTAATCTTCTTGATTTCTCTCTGCCTCCATGATAGTTGTGGAAAACTCAAATTAACTTCATTTAAAACCTCTGGAGAAAGGCCATAAAATCATCAGCATAACAAATATTTATTTCATGAATGTATATTGTCTCCAAGTTCATTGCTAAATATCATATTCATTGATAATCTCTTCTATCCTTTCAGAACTCCATGATTCTTTAATTGAACAATTGTGCTGTTCATAAGAAAAAATGTAGAAATCTGATGTTTTTATGAACAACATAGCAATATACAAATTTTGAAGAATTTATTATTTACTTGTACATTTACTTCACTCAGTAAGTGAATGAGCAAAAAATAATTTATTAAATGCTTATTATGTTTCATGAATATACTAAGAGCTGGAAACACAAATACAAATGTTTTTGCCCTCAAAGAGCATATATTCTAAAAGGGGAATACAAGCAGCCCATATAGAGGAGATGTAATTGGGGTGTTTATTTCAATTTAATCTCACAAGAAAAGCCTTAATTTATTCAGTATTCTACCTTACTCTTGGGAAAATAACCTGACTCACATTATATATCATTTCTTTTTATTCTTAATAGCAGATATTCCAGTGAACTTATATTCACTATTGATAGTACCAGATCATCTCTGCGTGCACAAAGCTTGGCTTCTTGAGTGTGATATACTTCATTATTTATTTGCTGAATGGATTTTTATGACACTTTTGTGGGTTTTATAAACTTCCTGGCCCAATTGACTATTTTTGCAGCTTTCTGAATTCTCAAAGGTTTGAATTCTTTCTGTAGGAATGAATCAACCAGTTTTTCATTACTTCTAATGACATAACAATGTTTAAGTGAAATGATAACTTTCTGAAGAAATCATTTGTTATTCCTTATGAGAACAGATCATTTTCCATTGCTTTGGAAAAGATTAAGATGATAATTATTGGTTTCTCTATCACACATTGAGTCAAAGTTGACTCAGCTCTTTTGATTTAATTTTCATTTAATTAACATTCAAATCTGGATAATTGTTGGCAATCTTCATGTCTCTTTGTTGCAGGCAGCAAATAATAGTTGCTCAACCTTGTTTTTCAGCACAGTAGTACTTGCCTACCAGAGGAGACAAATTCTTTTTTATCTATCAGTATGTGCTGAGTTGTTCTTTGATTGATTGTTTCCTTTTAAGAGTTTCTTATCTAGTTTGGTGAAGGTTTTATCATATGTGTCCACTTTCTTCAACTAGTAAACCATATATTTTGATCATAATATTCAAAGGTAAAGGGGGCATTTGAAATCATCTAGCCTGACTAGAGCAGGACTGCTTAAACTTTTTCTACTCGTTTTCCCTTTTTCCCCGAGAAATTTGACATGACTCTGACTATATAGGTATATAAAATAAGTATAGAAATCAAACACTCTGATAATAAATCATAATTTTGTGACTTCCCCCCCATACAGTTACAAAAAATATCATCTTAATCTTTTCCCAAGACAATGGAATATGATCCGTCTTCATGAGGAATAACAAATGATTTCTTCAGAAAGTTATCAGTCCACCAGAATATTGTTATGTCATTAGGAGTAATGAAAAACTGGTTGATTAATTCCTACATAGAGAATTAAAACTTTTGAGAATTATTACCCTATCTGAGATCTCTACCCACAGTTTAAGAAATTGAGGATTAGAGAAAACTGAGCCCCAATAAAGTTCTTTGAGGTAACAAAGGTAATTAGTCAAAGAGTTAAAATTCACACTCCATTTCTTTGACCATTTATCTAGCATTTTCTTCTTTTCTACTGAATAATGTCCATGTATTTTATTGGAGATCACTTTGCTCTGGCACCACAGGCATGGACACAAGTGTTATGCAGTCAAAGCTATTAATAATTTCTGTTTTTATGTGGGAATAGAAGCCCCATTTAGCCTTTGCTATGTCCCTCCATTCATGGTTGATATTATGTATCCCCTACATGGAATAATAGGGCAGCTAGATGGTGCAGTCTAGAGAGTACTGAGATTGGAGTCACGAAAACCTTTATTAGACATTTACTAATCACTTAATTCTGGTTGCCTCAGTTTCCTCATCTATCAAATGAGCTAGAGAAGGAAATGTCAAACTACTTCAGTATTTTTATCAAGAAAACTCCAAATAGATTTACAAAGAATTGGACATAACTGAAATGATTTGAATAACAACAAAGATATAATAATAATAATTGACTATATGGTACATTTTAAAAGCATTAATCTTTGTAGGAATGAATCAGCCAGTTTTTCATTACTCCTAATGACATAACAATGTTGAAAACTATCTCTATTTAAATAGGAAAAATAAAACACTGTTCAAAAATAGAAAAAAATAAAAATTAAATTTAAATTTAAAAAGACATCTTTAAAATACCTTACTCAAATAGATGAGAATATACTATACATATAATATTTGTAATATTATTTCATGTCATATACTATTTAATGTAATATACTATTTTTGATATTTTATTTGTTAATTATAATTTCTTTTTTTTCTTTTTATTTTAATTTTTTTTTCTGAATTACATGTGAAAACAATTTTAGCATTCATTTAAATTTTTTTGAGATCCAAATTCTTTTCCTCCCTCCCCACCTGGTTGCTTACTCCTCTCATCGAGTAGTCAAACAATTTGATAAAGATTAAACATGCAAAGTATCTGCCTGGTTGGTTCATCTCATTGTTGAAGAGGGTCACATCCATCAGAATTGATCATCATACAATATTGTTTTTGAAGTATATAATGATCTCCTGGTCCTGCTCATTTCACTCTGCAGCAGTTCATGTAAGTTTCTCTAGGCCTTTCTGAAATCATCCTGTTGGTCATTTCTTACAGAACAATAATAATATTCCATAATAGTCATATACCACAATTTATTCAGCCAATCTCCAATTGATGGGCATCCACATAGTTTCCAGTTTCTGGCCACCACAAAGAGGGCTGCCACAAATATTCTTGCACATACAGGTCCCTTTCCCTTCTTTAAGATCTCTTTGGGATACAAACCCAGTAGCAACGCTGTTGGATCAAAGGGTATGCACAGTTTGATAACTTTTTGAGCATAGTCCAAAATTGCTCTCCAGAATGTCTGGATGTATTCACAGTTGCACCAACAATGTATCAGTGTCCCTGTTTTCCCACATCCCCTCCAACATTCTACATTACCTTTCCCTGTCATTCTAGCCAATCTGACAGGTGTGTAGTGGTATCTCAGAGTTGTCTTAATTTGCATTTCTCTGATCAGTAGTGATTTGGATCACTCTTTCATATGAGTGGAAATAGTTTCAATTTCTTTATCCAAGAATTGTCTGTTCATATCCTTTGACCATTTATCAATTGGAGATTGGCTTGATTTATTATATATTAGAGTCAATTCTCCATATATTTTGGAAATGAGGCCTTTATCTGAACCTTTGACTATAAAAATGCTTTCCCAGTTTATTGTTTCCCTTCTAATCTTATCTGCATTGATTTTGTTTGTACAAAAACTTTTCAATTTGATATAATCAAAGCTTTCTATTTTGTGATCAATAATGATCTCTAGCTTTTCTTTGGTCATGAAATCATTCCTCTTCACAGGTCTGAGAGGTAAACTATCCTATTTTCCTCTAATTTATTTATAATCTCATTCTTTATTCCTAGGTCATGAACCCATTTTGACCTGACCTTGGTGTACAGTGTTAAGTGTGGATCAATGCCTAGTTTCTGCCATATTAATTTTCAAATTTTCCAGCAGTTTTTGTCAAACATTTAGTTCTTATCCCTAAGGCTGGGATCCTTGGGTTTTTCAAACATTAGGTTGTTAGAGTTATTAATTATTTTGTCCTTTGGACCTAACCTATTCCACTGATCAACTAGTCTATTTCTTAGCCAATACCAAATGGTTTTGGTAACCGCTGCTTTATAATATAATTTTAGATCTGGTACAGCTAGGCCACCTTCATTTGATTTTTGTTTTTCATTAATTCCCTTGAAATTCTTGACCTTTTGTTTTTCCATATGAACTTGGTTGTTATTTTTTCTAGGTCATTAAAATAGTTTTTTGGGAGTCTCATTGGTATAGCGCTAAATAAATAGATTAGTTTAGGTAGTATTGTCATCTTTATTATATTTGCTCACCCTATCCAAGAGCATTTAATATTTTTCCAATTGGATAGATTGGACTTAATTTGTGTGGAAAGTGTTTTATAGTTTTGTTCATATAGTTTCTGACTTTCCCTTGGCAGATAGATTCCTAAATATTTTATACTATCAGTAGTTACTTTAAATGGAATTTCTCTCTGTAACTCTAACTGTTGGACTTTGTTAGTGACATATAAGAATGCTGATGATTTATGTGGATTTATTTTGTATCCTGCAACTTTGCTAAAGGTGTGGATTATTTCTAATAGCTTTTTAGTTGAATCTTTGGGGTTCTCTGTGTATACCATCATATCATCCACAAAGAGTGATAATTTGGTTTCCTCATTACCTACTCTAATTCCTTTAATCTTTTTCTCCATTCTTATTGCCAAAGCTAGCATTTCTAATACAATATTGAATAGTAATGGTGATAGTGGACAACCTTGTTTCACCCCTGATCTTAATGGAAATGGTTGCAATCTTTCTCCATTACATATGATGCTTATTGATGGCTTTAAATAGATGCTACTGATTATCTTAAGGAAGGGTCCATTTATTCCTATACTCTCAAGTGTTTTTAATAGGAATGGATGTTGAATTTTATCAAATGCTTTTTCTGCATCTATTGAGATGATCATATGATTTTTGTTAATTTGATTATTAATATGGCCAATTATACTGATAGTTTCCCTAATATTGAATCAGCCCTGCATTCCTGGTATAAATCTTACTTGATCATGATGCATTATCCTGTGAATGATTTTCTAGTCTTTTTTCTAATATCTTATTTAAGATTTTAGCATCAATATTCATTAGGGAGATTGGTTATAGTTTTCTTTCTCCATTTTCAACCTACCTGGTTTGGGTATCAGTACCATGTCTGCGTCGTAAAAGGAATTTGTTAGGACTCCTTCATTCCCTATTTTTTCAAATAGTTTATAAAACATTGGAGCTAATTGTTCTTTGAATGTTTGGTAAAATTCACCTGTGAATCCATCTGGTCGTGGAGATTTTTTCTTAGGGAGTTGATTAATAGCTTGCTCTATTTCTTTTTCAGAAATGGGATTATTTAAGCAATTTACTTCCTCCTCTGTTAATCTGGAAAGCCTATACTTTTGGAGGTAGTCCTCCATTTCACTTAGGTTATCAAATTTATTGCCATAAAGTTGGGCAAAGTAATTCCTTATTATTTCTCTAATTTCCTCCTCATTGGTGGACAGTTCCCCCTTTTCATTTTTAAAACTAACAATTTGATTTTCCTCTCTCCTTTTTCTAATCAGATTTACCAAAGGTTTATCTATTTTATTTTTTTTTCATAAAACCAATTCTTAGTTTTATTTATTAGTTCAATAGTATTTTTACTTTCAATATTACTAATTTCTCCTTTTAATTTGATCTTTTTCTAGCTTTTTAAGTTGCAAGCCCAATTCATTGATCTTCTCTTTATTTTCTTCAAGTAAGCCTCCAAAGATATATTTTTCCCCTTATTACAGCTTTAGCTGCATCCCACAATTTTGGTATGATGTCTCATCTTTGTCATTATCTTGAGTGAAATTATTGTGTCCATAATTTGCTGTTTCACCCAATCATTCTTTAAGATGAGATTATTTAATTTCTAATTACTTTTTGATCTTTTTACCCCTAAGTTTTTGGTAAATGTAGTTTTTATTGCATTGTGATCTGAAAAGAAAGCCTTTACTATTTCTGCCTTCCTGCATTTAATTTTGAGCTCTTTATGTCCTAATATATGGTCAGTTTTTTTATAGGTTCTATGAACTGCTGAGAAGAAAGTATATTCCTTTCTGTCACCATTCAATTTTTTCCAAATATCTATCATACCTAATTTTCCTAATATTTGATTTACCTCTTTAATTTCTTTCTTATTTGCTTTGTGGTTTGATTTATCTAATTCTGAGAGTGCAAGGTTGAGATCTCCCACTATTATAGTTTTGCTGTCTATTTCTTCTTGCAGCTCTCTTAACTTCTCCTTTAGGAAGTTAGATGCTATACTACTTGGTGCATATATATTTAGTAATGATATGGCTTCATTGTCTATGCTATGCTTTAGCAAGATATCGTTTCCTTCTTTACTTCTTTTGATTACATCAATTTTTGTTTTTGCTTGATCTGAGATAAGGATGACTACCCCTGCTTTTCTGACTTCACTTGAAGCATAATAGATTCTGCTCCAGCCTTTTACCTTTACTCTGTAAGTATCTACCTGCTTTAAATGTGTTTCCTGTAAACAACATATTGTAGGGTTCTGACTTTTGATCCAGTGTGCTATCTGCCTCTGCTTAATGGGAGAGTTCATTCCATTCACATTTAGAGTTAAAATTACTAATTCTGTATTTCCTGCCATCATAATTATCCCCTGATTATGCTTTTTTCCCTTATCCCCACCGAACCCCTTCCCCAGTATTAAACTTATGAGCCCCACTTACATCATGCAGCCTTCCCTCTTTAATATCCCTCCCTCCTCCTTTTAATTCCTTTTCCCTTTCTTATTCCCTTTCATTATTGCTCTTTTCCTTTTCCCTTTTCCTTTCCCTCTTTTTAATGAGGTGAGAAAGAATTTTCTGTAAAACTAATTAATATATTAATTATTTTCTCTTTGAGCCAATTTTCATGGGAGTAAGGTTCACACAATGTTTCTCCCCCTCTCTAACTTCTATGATAGGTTTTCTTTGCCTCTTTGTGGGATGTGGTTTCCCTTTTTTATCTCTCCTTTCTCCTTTTTCTTACACTCTCCCCTTTCCATTTCTACTTCCCTTTTTTTTGTTATATCCTTAAAATCAAATTATATATGTAGTCTTAATGTATATCCACAACAGAAATACAGTTCTTAGGAGTCCCTTTTACCTTTTTCGGCTTCTCTTGAGTCCTACTATTAGAGATCAAATTTTTTCTTTAGATCTGATTTTTTGATTAGAAACATATGGAATTCATCTGTTTCATTAAATGTCCATCTTCTTCCATGAAAAGAAATGCTCAATTTAGTTGGGTAGTTCATTCTTGGTTTCATTCCATGTTCTTTTGCCTTTTGGAATTTCAGATTGCAGGCCCTTCGATCCTTTAATATAGAGGCAGCCAGATCTTGAGTGACCCTTATTGTGGCACCTTGGTATTTGAATTAATTTTCCCTGGCTGCTTGTAATATTTTTTCCTTAGTCTGATAGTTCTGAAATTTGGCCATAATGTTCCGTGGAATTTTTTTTTTTTTTTTAGGGTCTTTTTCAGGTGTTCAATGAATTCTTTCAATATCTATTTTACCTTCTGGTTCTATTATCTCTGGGCAGTTCTCTTTGATGATTTCCTGCAAAATAGTATCTAGGATCTTTTTTTCATAATAATTTTCAGGAAGTCCAATAATCCTCAGATTGTCTCTCCTAGATCTATTTTCCAGGTCTGTCATTTTGGCAAGTAGATAGCTGACATTTTTCTGCAGATTTTCATTTTTTTGGCTTTGCTTGACTGATTCTTGGTATCTCAGTGAATCATTCATTTCTATTTGTTCAGTTCTGATTTTTAATGAGTTATTTTCTTCATTAGCTTTTTAAACTTCTTTTTGCATGTGTCCAATTGAGTTTTTAAATGAGTTGTTTTGCTCCATGGAATTTTTTTCCATTTCACTAAATTTGTTTTTTAGTGAGTTATTTTCTTTTTCCAATTCACAAATCCTACTTTCTTGGGAATTCTTTATCTTTTCCAATTCACAGATCCTGCTTTCCTGTGATTTCTTTACCTTTTCCAACTCCTTAATTCTGTTTCCCTGCACTTCCTGTGAATTCTTTAGCTTTTCCAATTCACATTTCAGGAAGTTGTTTACCTTTTCTAATTCACATTTCAGGACATTGTTATTCTCTAGCATAGCTTCTCTTTTCTTTCCCCATTTTTCTTCTAATTCTCTCTTCAGATTTTTAATAATTTCTTCTAGGAGAGCGTTATTTGGGGAATTGTCTGGAGGCTGTCTGCTATTAGCCTCCTCAGGTTTGGAAACCAACTCTTTTTCTTCATAGAATCTTTCAATCCTTTTCTTCATTTTTTTACTCATTTTTTTAAAGCCTTCAGGGTCTGCCTTCAGGACAAGGAGATTACCAGCTTCCTCTGCAGAGCAAGTATGGGTTTATGGGCAGTATTTGCCTTCTCAGTGGGCTGCAAGGAAGGACCGAGCTGCGGGAGGGCTTTGGGAAGAGCTCCATGGGGAAGTGATTATGTCTGGGTATCACAAGCCAGGCTGAGTAAGTGCCCTGTTAGGAGCCCCCGCTATGAGAATTAGTGACCGCCTTGGGGCTAGTGGTTAAGGAGCAAAGGTATCACTGCTCCCCACAAATGCTTACTTTGAGTATTTGCAATCGTCCTGTTCCCATACTGGAAATTATCCCTGTCTGGCAGAGTGCAGTTGGGCTGGGGAAATTCCACTATTCCCAGTGAACCCCTCACTATACAGATGAGAGGCTGCTCTGGATTATGCCCCTGATGTGTGTGATTGTCCCCCCACAAGCCCCTTGCTGCAGAATGCCACAAAGAGCTGTGTTATGGTCTGCATTAGGTCACTTCCAGTCCTGGGTGGGCACAGCCAGATCCTCTTGGGCTTTGGCATCCCTCAGCATACCCATTACCCCAGGCTCCAACTTCTCTGCTGGTCCCCTACTCCACCACCAAAGCAAAGCAGTCAGGCAACAGCAGAGAGCTCTGTGTAAACCTTCCAACCACAGATGCCGCCCTGCTCTTATTTCTGACCCTGCTCTGCACAGGTCTGCTCCCACCACCTCAGGTCAAACCTTTTCTGGCAATATTCAAGATTCCCTTCTACTGGCAAGTTTTTGTATTTCCAATCTTCATGGGTTTTACCAGTCAAGTGCTATTTTTGAGGCTGAATTAAATACTTGGTAGAAAGGGAATTAGAGAGCTAGAAAGTTCCATCTAGCTTCTCTGCCACCTTGGCTCCACCCCCCGCCCCCCAGGTATTTTTTTAAACAATCATTGATTAATTTGGCAGAGTAATGCTTAAATTTCAGGTTTCTTTTTATATATTCTTACATTGAGAGTAAAAAAGAAAGTGTTATTCTCAGGACAGCTAGTTGGTACAGTGGATAGAGCATCAGCCCTGAAGTCCATAGGACCCGAGTTCAAATTTGCCCTCAAATACTTAACACTTCTTAGCAGTGTGACTCTGGGCAAGTCACTTAGTCCCAATTGCTTCAGGAAAAAAAAATTCTTTAGGTCTCTCTCAATTTGTAAATTTCACCAAATTAAGCCTCTAATTATAATGAACTTCACATCAAAGTGTATGGATATAAGTTACCAACAGCATTTTCAGACTTATTGGTATTCGTTTGAGCATAATAATTCCTAATTATTGCTTTAATTTTCTCTTCATCAGGAGGGAATTCACCCTTTGTTTTTTTTCTTTCTTTTTTAAAATCAAATTAACCAAAGGTTCAATCTGTTTTTTTGGTTTTTCCTCATAAAACCAGCTCTTAGTTGTATTTATTAAGTTCAATAGTTTTATTTCACTGTTATTAATCTCTCTTTTGATTTTCTTAATTTTTGAATCTGGTATTTAATTGTAGATTTTAATATTGTTCTTTTTCTAGATTTTTAAATTGCATGCCTATTTCATCTATCTGTTTTTCTTTATTTTTTTCACATACGCATTTAGAGATGAAAAATTTCTCCTAAGTACTGTATTGCCTGCAGCCCATAAGGTTTGATATGTTGTCTCATCACTGTTGTTCTCTTTCAAGAAATTGTTGTTTCTATAATTTGTTGTTTGACCCACTCCGTCTTTAGGATTTGATTATTTAGTTTCCAATTAATTTTTAATCTATCTTTTTATGACCATTTATTACATATTTATATCATCATGACCTGAAAAGGATATATTCAATATTTTTGCCTTTCTGAATCCTTGCTATTACATAATAATCAATTTTTGTATAGATGCCATATGCCTCTGAGAAAAAGGTATATTCCTTTTTATCCTCATTCACTTTCCTCCAGAGGTCTATCATGTATAAATTTTCTAAAATTCTATTTACTGTCTTAAGTTCTTTCTTGTTTATTTTGTGGTTAGATTTTTGTTGAGGTTCCTACTAGTATAGTTTTGTTGTTTATATTTTCCTGCAAATGACAACTTTTTTTCTTAAGAATTATACCATTTCATACCTATATATTTAGTCTTGATATAACTTTTTTGTCTATGGTAACTTTTAGCAAGATGTAATGTCTTTCATTATCTCTTCTAATCAAATCTATCTTTGCATTTGTTTTATCTGAGATCAGGATTATTACCCATGCTTTGTTCTTCTTTTTTGTACTTCAGATGAAGCATAATCTATTCTGTTCCAGCCTTTAAGCTTTGTTCTGTTTGACTCTCTGCTTCAAATGTGTTTCTTAAAACAAAATATTTTAGGATTCTGTTTTTTTAATCCACTTTGCAATCCTCTTCTCTTTCATCCTATTTACATTCAATTATCATTACCAACTGTGCACTTTCTTTCATTCTGTTGCCTCCCTCCCCATTTATACTTTTCTCTCTCTTTTCATCTGGTCCCTCCTCACCAATATTTTGCTTCTGTCCGCTACTTCTCTCAATCTACTCTTTCTTCTGTTAGCTACCATTCCTTGTTCTTTTCTCTTTTCCCTCTTTCTTCCACAGAGGGTAATGAAAATTTCTATACCTAAGTGAATGTGCATAATATTCCCTCTTTAAGCCTAATTAGATGAAGGTAAATTTCAAACAACGCTTGTCACCTTCTTTTCCTCTACTATAATAGGTGTTTCATGTCTCTTCATGTGATCTCTTTTACCTTATTCTGTCTTTTCTTTTTCTCTTATCCCAGTATAATCCATTTTTTTACCCCTTGATTTATTATTTTCCTCATATGACAAAATGCTCTAAATCCTATTGATCAAAGAAATGCAAATTAAGACACAGCAAAACTAAGATGATAGGAAAAGATAATGATAAATATTGGAAGGAATGTGGGAAAACTAGGACATTAATAATATATTTCTGGTGAAGTTGTGAACTGATCCAACTATTCTGGAGAGCAATATTGAACTATGATCAAAAGGCTATCTAAACTGTGCTTACCCTTTGATCTAGCAGTATCTCTACTGGGTCTGTATTCCAAAGAGATCATTAAAATGGAAAAGGATCCACATGTCCAAAAATGTTTATACAAGGTCTATTTCCAGGAACTGGAAACTGAGTAGATGCTCATCAGTTGAATAAGTTATGATATATGAATGTTATAGAATATTTGTGAAATGCAATAAAAAAGCAGGACTTGTAATCATGATCTCAGACAATGTTAAAGTTAAAATAGATTTAACCAAAAAAGAAAAGTAGAGAAACTACACTATAGGAAAACCATATTAACATTGTTTTAGACTATTTAAAATAACTAGATAGCATAAGTTTGGAAAGTTCCAATAAGTTGGAAGTGATAACTTGGTGGGTTAGAAAATATGGAAACACTTGGAAATATGAAAGATGATGCTATTCATCTTCAGAGAAACAGGGGACAAACAAGCATAATATGGTCGTATATATATATATATATATATATATATATATATATATATATATATATATATATATATATATATATATATATATATATATATATATATATATACATACATACATACATATTATAGCTATCTCTGTCTATATATGTGTCTATATATGTATGTGTATACATAACTATGTATACATATATAAAATATATCTGTACTTAATTATAGCCTTCTGTGAAGGGAAGGGGAAAAGAATAAAATAATAAATGCACAGCAAAAAACAAAAAAATTCCTGCAAAGAAGCAAAGGACAGCTGTGAATCCCTTGTTTAGTATTTATTATTTAGATTTTCTTGAAATGGAAATTTTATTGCTTTATATTTTGAATCTTTTCTGATGTTCTCTTGTGCACATAATAATATTTTTTTCTTTTTTTCTATTTGTTTAAATAAATGAATTCATTAAAAGGAAAAAAACCTAGAAATTGCAGGGATGTTTAAGTGTTAGGTTATCCATAATGGGGACAGACCCAAGATGGCAGAGAATATTATGTCTGAACTCTTCCTGATATCCCTCAGATCAGCACCAAATCAAGCCTCTGAACTGGTTTTGGAGTGACAGAACCCACAAATATTTGGAAATTTGGCAACAAATTTCCAGTAAAAGATATTTTGGAAGAGCTTCAGAAAAGGTCTGTTTTAATTGGGCATAGGGGAGATGGCTGAGCACCAACACAGTGCAAGGCTCCAGGATGGTGTGATGTGGAAATGCTGGGAAATCAACAGGGAGAATCTTATTAAATACAGAAGCTTTGACTACACTCCTAGTTCAGAAGCCTCTGGACTACCAGATTACCTGTAAGACACAGATATATAACACATACACAAATACACAACACCAATACAAAAGGCAAATAGTGAGACTCTGAACCCCAGAATAACATGAAATTTAGCTATACCCACCCAGCAGGATTGTTCCAGGGCAGTAAAAAGCTGCTGTTGCCTGTAGAAGAACCTTGGGAAAAGGTCTCCTTTGTCCTGAGAGCAGACCTTAACTTTTTAAAAAATGAGCAAAAAAGCAAAAAGAACTCTGACATAGATAGCTTTTATGGAGAAAGAGTAGATCAGATACTGCAACTCTGAGGCAAATTGGAAGAACTCCAAAAGTATATTAAAAGAAAGAAGAAAAAATGGGGAAAGGAAATGAGAACATTGCAGTATAGTTTGAAAAAGATAATACAGAAATTATCTGAAAAAAAATTACAAAATAGATTTGGCAAAATGGAAAAAGCATATAACCCCTTAAAATAGATTTCAAAGGGAAAACAACTCATTGAAAAACAGAATTTGTGAAATGGAAAAAAAATCCAATGAACAAAACAGCTTATTTTAAAATACAATTGGCCAAATGCAAAAGGAGATAAAAAAAAAGCTAACTGAAGAAAAGATTTCACTAAAAATTAGAACTGAACAAATGGACATGAATAACTTAATGAGACATGAAGAATCAGTCAAACAAAACCAAAAAGAAAAAATAATAGAATAAAATGTAAAATACTTCATTAGAAAAACAATCTACCTGAAAATAAATCTAGAAGAAACAATTTAAGAATTATTGGACTTCCTGAAAACTGTGATGAAAAAAGAGCCTAGACTTCATCTTTCAGGAAGTCATCAAGGAAAACTGCCTTGATATTTTTAGAACCCTATGATAAAACAGTCATTGAAAGAATTCACTGATCATTTCCTGAAAGACCCCAAAATGAAAACTCCAAGGAATATCCTAGCTAAATTTCAGAATTATCAGATCAAGGAGAAAATATTGCAAGCAGCCAGAAAGAAAAATTCAAATATTGAGGAACCACTATCAAGACAACCCAGGATCTAGCAGCTTCCACTTTAAAGGATTGAAGGGCTTGCAATCTGACATTCAGGAAGGTAAAGGAACTTGGATTGCAGCCAAGAATCAACTCTACTGCAAAATTGAGCATTATCTTTCAGGGAAAAAGATATACATTCAATGAAACAGGTGAATTTCATTTATTTCTGTTGAAAAGACCTGAACTGAACAGAAAATATGATCTTTAAACACCGAACTCAATAGAAACTTAAAGAGGTAAAAAGGAAAGGGAAAAAATGACTTCTTTTAAAAAGTTGAAAAGCTTACATCCCTATAAGGGAAGATGCTATATTTAACTCTTGATAACTGCATTCTGTTATATTTAGAAGGTCTACAGGTATAATTTGATTTTATTGTAATGATGTAGAAAAGAAACTAGAGTTGAAAAAGGGATTGTACTGGAAGAAGGGGAAAATGAAAGCAAAATGGGGTACATTACATCTCACAAAGAATCAAAAAATCTATTCCAATTGAGGGGAAATAGTGAGGGGGATGAGCATTATGTGAATCTTACACTCATCAGATTTGGCTCAAAGAGAGAAAATAAGACATGTTTAGCTGCACAGAGAAACTTGTCTCACTTTACAGGGAGGTAGGAGGGGAAAGGAAAGGGGGGGGGCTAATAGAGGGAGAATAAAAGTAGAAGGGAAAGGTATAAAAGGGGGGAGGGGATGTAAAAAAGGGGAGCTGTTTGAAGGAAGTGATAGAAGCAAAATTCTGGGGAGGTGGGAAAGGGGAAAGGGGAAAGGGAAAAAGGTAAAGAGAAAAGTATAAGTTGGGGAAAATACAACAGTGGGAAATATAGTAATTTTAACTGTGAATGTGAATGGGTTGACCTCTCACATAAAACAAAAGTGGATAGCAAATTGGAATAAAAAGCAGAATCCTATCTTATGTTGTTTACAAGAAACACATTTAAAGCAGAGTGATACATACAGAGTAAAGGTAAAGAGCTAGGGCAAAATCTCTTTTGCATCAGGTAAAGTGAAAAAAGCAGGGATAGCAAGCCTGATCTCAGAACAAGCAAAAGCAAAAATAGATTGAATTGAAAGAGATAAGAAAAGAAACTACATTTTGCTAAAGGTTACCACAGAAAATGAAGTTATATCAATATATGTGTGTCTGTGTCTGTGTGTCTGTGTGTGTGTATATGTGTGTATGTATGTATATATATATATATATATATATATATTTATATATATATATATACACATATATATATATACACCAATATACCAATTGATATATATATATATATATGTATATATATATATATGTATATGTATCAATACATATATGCACCAAGCTAGTATAGCATCCAAATTCCTAGAGGAAACATTAAGAGAGCTACAAGAAAAATTACGCAGCCAAACTATATTAGTGGGGGTGCCTCAACCTTGCTCTATCAAAACTAGATAAATCAAACAACAAATTGAATAAGAAAGAAGTTAAGGAGGTAAATAGAATTTTAGAAAAAGTTAGATAGACCTTTGGAGAAAATTGAATGGAAACAAAAAGGACTATGCTTTTTTCTCAGCAGTACATGGAACCTACAAAAATTGAGCATGTATTACAGCATAAACACCTCAAAATCAAATGCAGAAAGGCAAAATTTGGAAATGCATCTTTTCCAGATCATGATTCCATAAAAATTACTCGAAATAAAGATCCAGAGGAAAATATACCAAAAATTAATTGGAATCTAAATGATCTGATCCTAACAAATGAGTATATGAAACAACAAATCATGAACACAATAATTTCATCCAAAAGAATAATAAAAATGAGACAAATAACAAAATCTATGGAATGCAGCCAAAGCAATTCTTAGGGGGAGTTTTATATATCTAGATGCTTAGTTGCATAAAATAGAGAAAGAAATCAATGAATTGGGCATGCAACTAAAGAATCTGGAAAAAAATAAATTAAAAACCAGCAATTAAATACCAAATTTGAAATTCTGAACATAAAAGGGGAGATTAATAAAAGGGAAGAAAAAAACTATCCAATAAGTAAACAAAACTAAAAGTTGTTTTTATTTAAAAAAAAAAACTCCAACAAAATAGATAAACTTTTAGTCAATTTGATTAGAAAAAGAAAAGTAGAAAGTCAAATTGTTAGTATCAAGAATGAAATATGTGAACCACTGAAGAGAAAATTAGGGCAACAATTAGGACCTACTTTTCCTAACTATATGTCAATAAATCTGATAATCTAAGTGAAATAGAAGAATACTTACAAAAATATAGATTGCCCATATTAACAGAGGAAAAAATAAATTACTTAGTCTCATTTTAGAAAAAGAAAATGAACAAGCTACTAATCAACTCCCTAAAAAAATTTCCAGGGCCAGGTGAATTTACATGTGAATTCTACTAAATATTTAAAGAACAATTACTTCCAATACCATGCAAACTATTTGGGAAAATAGGGAATGAATTAATTCTTACAAATTATTTTTTATTACATGGGCATGGTGCTGATACCTAAACCAGGAAGGGTCAAAAAAGAAAGAAAATTATAGACTAATTTCCCAAAAGAATATTGTTGCAAAAAATCTTAAATAAAATATTATCAAAGAGATTACTGAAAGTTATGCCCAGGATAACACACCATGTCCAAGTAGGATTTATGCCAGGAATGCAGGACTGCTTCAGTATTAGGAAAACAAAAGTATAATTGACTATATCAACAACCAAATTAGCAAAAATCACATGATGATCTCAATAGATGTAGAAAAAAGCATTTGACAAAATCCAAAACCCATTCTTAATAAAAAACATTAGAAAGTATAGAAATAAATATAGTTTTCCTTAAAATCATCATGCTTGGAGATGACTTTAATTATATGTTATATAATTAAAGTCATCTCCAAGCATCATATATAATGGGGATAAACTAGATCCATTCTAGCAAGATCACTGGTGACAGAAGGTTTTACTGTCACCATTACTATATAATATTGTATTAGAAATAGTAGGCAATAAGAGAAGAAAGAGAAATTAAAGGAATTAGTGTAGGTAATGAGGAAACCAAATTATCTCTCTTTGCAGATGATAAGATGGTAAACTTAGATAACCCGAGAAAATGATCTAAAAACTATTAGAAACAAATCACAACTTTAGGAAAGTTGAAGATACAAAATAAATCCATATGGATTATCAGCATTTTTGTATATTACCATCAAAATCCAACAGCAAGAGATACAAAAAGAAATTCCATTTATAATAACTGTTGATAGCATAAAATATTTGAAAGTCTACCTGCCAAGGCAAAGTCAGGGACTCTGTGAACACAACTACAAAACACTTTCCACACAAATAAAGTCAGATCTAATCAATTGGAAAAAGATGAAGTATACTCATGGGTAGGCCCAGTGTAAATAATAAAAATATAATAAAAAATAAAAAATAAGGCCCAGTGAATATAATAAAAAATAAAAAAACAAAACTACCTAAATTAATCTACTTATTTAGTGCCATAACAATTAAATTCCCCCAAAATATTTTATAAATCAAAAAGAATAATAACAAATTTCATCTGGAAGAAAAAAAGGTCAAGAATTTCAAGGGAATTGATGGAAAAAATATAAATGAAGGTGGACTAAATGTACCAGGCCTAAAACTATATTCCAAAACAGCAGTCATCAAAACCATTTGGTACTGGCTAAGAAATAGAGCAGTTGATCAGTGGAATAGGTTAAACAGTTCACAAAACAAAATAGTCCAAGACTACAGCAAACTAGTATTTGACAAACTCAAAGATCCCACCTTTTATTAGAAGAATTCACTATTTAACAAAAACTGCTGGGAAAATTGGAAACTAAAATGGCAGAAACTAGGCATTAACTCACATCTAACCCCTACCAAGATAAGGTTGAAATGGGTTTATGATCTAAACATAAAGAATGATGTTGTAACAAATTAGAAGAACATAGGAAAATTTACCTCTCAGATTTGTGGAGGAGGAAGGAATTTGTGACCAAAGAAGAACTAGGGATCATTATTGATCACAAAATAGATAATGTAGGTTATATTAAGTTAAAAAAGTTTTTGTACAAACAAAATGCAGACAAGATTAGAAGGGTAGCAATAAACTGGGAAAACATTTTTACATTCAAAGGTTCTGATAAAGGCTTCATTTCTAAAATATATAGGAAATTGACTCAAATTTATAATAGTTTAAGCCATTCTCCAATTGATAAATGGTCAAAGGATAAGAACAGAAAATTTTGAGATGAAGAAATTGAAACTACTTTTGGTCATCTGAAAAGGTGCTCCAAATCACTATTGATCAGAGAAATGCAAATTAAGACAACTCTGAGATACCACTATACACCTGTCAGATTGGCTAAAATGACAAGAAAAGATAATAATGGTTAGAGGGGATGTGGGAAAACTGGGACACATATATTGTCGGTGGAACTGTTAATGGATCCAACCATTCTGGATAGCAATTTGGAGCTATGCTCAAAAAATTCTCAAACTGTGCATACCCTTTGATCCAGCAATGTTTCTACTGGGCTTATATCCCAAAGATATCTTAAAGGAGGGAAAAGTACCTACATATGCAAAAATGTTTGTGGCAGCCTTTTTTGTCGTGGCAAGAAACTGGAAACTGAGTGGATGCCCATCAATTGGAGAATGGCTGAATAAATTGCAGTATATGGATGTTATGAAATATTGTTCTGTAAGAAACAACCACCAATGATTTCAGAGAGGTCTGAAGAGACTTCCATGAACTGATGCTAAGTGAAATGAGCAGAACCAGAAGATCATTATACACAGCAACAACAAGACTAAACAATGATCAATTCTGATGGACCTGACTCTCTTCACCAATGAGATGATTCAAACAAGTTCCAATTGTTCAGTGATGAAGAGAGCCACCTACACCCAGAGAGAGGGCCTTAGGAATTGAATATGCACTACAACTTAACATTCTCACTCTTTCTGTTATTGTTTGCTTACATTTTGTTTTATTTCTCAGTTTTTTTTCTTCCTTCTTGATCTGATTTTTTTCTTATGGAGCAAAATAATTGTACAAATATGCACACATATATTGGATTTAACATATATTTTAACATATTTAACATCTATTGAAATACCTGCCAGTTAGAGGAGGGGGTTGGGGAAAAGCAGGAAAATCAGGAACAAAAGATTTTGCAAGGGTCAATGTTGAAAAATTACCCATGCATATGTTTTATAAATAAAAAACTTTAATTAAAAAAAACAAATCCAAAGACCCCAGCATTTTTTGATAAGAGCTCACTATTTGACATAAATTGCTGGGAAAATTGGAAACTAGTAGAGCAGAAATTAGACATTGACTCACACCTAACACTGTACACCAAGATAAGGTTGAAATGGGTTCATGATTTAGACATATAGAGTAATATTTTAAGCAAATTAGAAGAACATAGCATAATTTATCTCTCAGATCTGTGGAGGAGGAAGGAATTTGTGACTAAAGAAGAATTGAAGATTATTATTGAACGCAAAATCAATAATTTTGATTATGTTAAGTTAAAAAGGTTTTGTACAAACAAAACTAATGAAGACAAGATTAGGAGGGAAGCAATAAATTGGGAAAACAATTTTATATTCAATGGTTCTGATAAAGGCCCCATGTCCATAATATACAGAGAATTGACCGAAATTGAAAGCATCTCTAGTCATATGAAAAGGTATTCTACATCACTATTGATCAGAAAAATGCAAATTATCACAACTCTGAGAAACCACTATACACCTGTCAGATTGGCTAAGATGACAACAAAAGATAATGATGAATATTGGAGGGGATATGGGGAAACTGGGACAATGATACATTGTTGGTTTTTTTCATTCAAAATTATACTTAATTTTACTGGATGTAATATTTTCAGCTGCAATTCTAGTTCTTTTTAAAATTGTCAAAATAAAGTATTCCACAACCTATAGTCTTTTATTGTAGTCACTGATAAGGCTTATGTGAATTGAATTGTAGCTCCAGTATAATTGATTCTTTGGATGTTGCTTGTAAAATTTTCTTTTTCTTCTAGAGGTTTTAAAATTTAGCAATGGTGTTCCTGTATGTTTTCTTTATAGGATCTCTTTTAGGTGATGATCAGTAAATTTGTTTTTATTTGTACTTTCCACTTTTGTTCTATCACCTCAGGACAAATTTCTTTGTTTATTTCTTATATCATTATTTTATAGTTCTTTTTTTGGTCATGGTTTTCAGGTAGCCTCATTATTCTTATGGTTTTCTCAATCTGTTCTCCAGATCTATTGCTTTATTATGAGATGTCTCATATTTTCTTCTAATTTTTCATTCTTTATGTTTTATTTTATTTCTTGATCTCATAAGTTTCCTAGTTTCTCTATACCCAACTCTAATGTTCAAAGAGTCCTTTCCTTCCTTAAGCCTCTGGATTTCCTTTTGTAATTGCTTGTTTTTCTTTTCATAATCTTGATTTTCTTGGATAGTTCTTATTTTTTCCCTTTCCCATCTGATTTTTAAAGTATTTTTAAATTCTTCTATAATTTTGGAGGGCAGATGATCATTTAATGTTACTTTGGAGGGTAAGAAGCTTTTTTAAACTTTAGTATCCTCTTCTGAAGATGAGCCCCAGTATTCCCTATTCCCATAGTAACTTTATATATTTGGGTTCTTTCTCTGATTATTATTATTATTATTATTATTATTATTATTATTATTATTACAATAAAAGCTTATTAGTGTAATCACCCCTAATTCTGGAGGGGTGGTGATAGTGTTGCCTCTGGATTCAGGACTTTCTTTAATTTTCCCCTCTGGTCTGGAATCTAAAACCAAGAACTGCAACCTCCTATAAGTGCCTGGATGTCAACAGCTTCTCTCCCAGATGCTTATGTACTTACTGTGGTGCAGATATGTTTAGTACTGATATTATTGTATTGTTCATTTATCTATCTATCCATCTATCTATCCATCTATCTATCTATCTATCTATCTATCTATCTATCTATCTATTTATTTATTAGCAAAATGTGGTTTCTCTGATTACCTCTTTTAATTAGATTTATTTTTGTATTGCTTTGTCTGGGATTGTGATTTTTTCCCCTAGATTTTTGCTCCAGCTTTTATTTTTATTCTCTGTGTACCTCTCTGTTTCTTGTAAACAACAATATTATGTTATCTTTTAATCCATTCTGCATATGAATTTTCAACTCCCTCTCTTCTATTAGTCCCCCACCCCTTCTCTTGAGCCTTTCCCTTGTATCTCCCTGCAAGGTAAGATAGATTTTCTATCTTTACAACTAAGGATGTTTATTAATCCTAGTTTGAACCAATTTTGGTGAGGGTAAGTATTTACTGTCCCACCTCCATTCTTCTTCTCTAAAAGCTCTTTCTTTCATGTTCTTTTTATTTGAGATAATTTTCCTTTTTTCTTCTCTCTTTTCTCCTCCATTTTCTTCTCCCTTTATCCTTCTCCAATGCATCCCCTGTTATTATATCTTAATTTAATTTTTTAGACATCATTCCATCATATTCATCTCACACATATTACTTTGTCTATATAAACCTTTTAAACTGTCGTAATAATGATAATATTCTTAGCAGTGGCAATTATCATCTTCCCATATAGTAATGCAAGGCTTATATTGTTATTGAACTCCTTAGGATTTTTCTTTTTTTACTTTTTAAGCTTTTCTTAAATCTTTTTTGAAAGTTAAGTTTCCTTTTCAACTCTAGTCTTTTTTTTTAATATTATTATGAATGCTTAAAAGTCCTCTATTCCATTAAATATCCCTTCTCCCCTGAAGAATATACTGTTTTGCCCATAGATGATTCTTGCTTGTAATCTTCTTTCTAGAATATCATATCCCAAGACTTCTGCTTCTGCAATGCAGAAATTGCTAAACCTTGTGTCATCCTAAGTGAATCTCATTAATATTTGAATTATTTCTTCCTTCTTATATAATTCTTATATAATTTTCTCCTTAACCTAAGAGCCCTAATTGGACTATAATATTTCTAGGAGTTTTTATTTTGGGCTTTGTCAGGAGCTAATTTTTGGATTCCTTTAGTTTCTATCTTTAATTGTAGGATAATTTATTGAAATATTACATATAAATTATACATAAATATTATATATAAATTATGTATGGATAATGACTTTTATTTATTCCAATAAGTCTTAAATTATTTCTTCTTGATCTGTTTTCCAGGTTAGCTATTTTCCTTAAGAATTATTTCACATTTCCTTTTATTTTTTCATTCTTTTGATTATGTTTTATTGTTTCTTGGTGACTCATGTATTTATTGGCTTCCACATACCCAATTCTAACTTTTAAGAAATTATTTCCTTTTATGAACTTTCGTACCTATTTTCCCATTAAATCAATTCTACTTTTTAAGGCATTTTTCTGTTCAGTGAATTTGTGTAATCTTTTTATAAATCTTTTGACTTTTTTTTTCATAATTTTCCTGCATTATTTTCATTTTTTCTCCAAATTTTGCCTTTTTCCCTTGTTCAATTTTAAAAATCCTTTCTGATTTCTTTGAGAATTCATTTTTTTGGGTTTATATACAATTCACATTTTTTTTTTTGAGGCTTTGTTTTTGGTTGTTTTTTTTTTTTTAACAACTTTGTCTTCTAGGTTTGTGTTTTAATCTTCCCTGTCACCATAATAATTTATTAAAATTAGATTTTTTGTTGTTGTTTGCTCATTTTTCAGTATATTTCTTGCAATTTAATTTTCTGTTAAAGTTAAGATGCTGAACTGGAAAGAGAGTTATATCCACTCTGGTGAGGTGGGTTTCTGGAAGTTTTTGGGACTTCAAGAATGGTATAATCTAAGGAGAGGTGGGGTCACTGTTCTCCTGGTCTGAGGTCTAGTTCTTACTCAGAAAGGAACCTTGTTCTCATGTAACTACCAAAACTAGCACTCCTCCAGGTTTTAATAGTATGAGGAACCTTCCTCTCCTGTAGATGCATCTGCTAGTGCTTTCCTTTGTCTTAGAGCTGAGATGAGGGTCCCTAATATATTATGAGTGACCAAAAACTTTCTTCTTTGCCTTAGAACCACAATCTGGGTCCCTGGTGGCCTGCCCTTAAAGTACTATCACTTCTTTTGACCTGTAACTGCTTATGGGAAATGTAACAGGAACTTGAAGGCAGTGCCAACAAATGGTTCCCTGCAATCTCCTTCTGAGCAGTTGGCTGACCTCCTCTACCATCTGTGTCCTAAGAGCTCCTGAAGTGGCAGCTGCAGTTATTGAAGCCATCTCATTGCACTGCCTGTGTTATGCTTCTGTGGTCCCTTCATTTTTCTTTTGAGCCAAATATTTCCTGCAGACATATTACATTATTTTATTGTAGATAATTGTTTTTACCTGATATTTTATTGGTTCTGCCACTCCAGAACTCAATTTAAAAAAATTATTTTTGAGTTATTTGGAGAGTAATTTGGGAAAGTACTTCTCTTCCCCCAATCATATTGTTTCTACCTCTCTGAATTTTCAATTAAATTTAAGCCCATTAGAGTATAATATATATCACCTGGCATATATATCATATATGTAATATAAAATCACCTGAGGGTGATTCATGTTGAATGTCAAAGAAAGGTCTTCTCAATCCACTTCTTATTTTATAGTGGAAGAAATAATACCAGTGAGGTTAAATACTTAAATATGGTCTCATGGCTAGTGAATGATGAATTTGAACTCAAGTCTTTTGATACCAAATCTAGCATGACTTATACCATACCACATTGCATTTTACTTATATTACTTATGCAGCCTTTGCTAATTTAAAAGATTTTCTTTAAACCCATTTTGAATGACACATCTCTTAAGTATATATTTCTATCCACAAGGGGTGATAATATGCTGTTAGACAGATTCTCAGTGACTAAAAAAAAACTGAGTACTGTGAAGTATTCATGTGAAATTGTTGTTTTCTTTTTTAATTAACTATTTTATTGGCCATATTAAACTTCCCCTATAAAATCTTTCAGAATGCCTGTAAGTTCTTAGAATGTTGTGTAGAATGTTAATAATAAGATGAATAAATTTAAGGGAAAATAATTTTTCAAAACATTGGGCTCAGCACTTGTATCCATCCCTTTTCTTCAGTAAAATTCCATGCAATTTATCCATATGGTCACTTATCTTGATATTAACTAGTCATGTTATTGGGATAGTAGTATCCTTTTCATTCATTGTTGAATTTAGAATACAATGTAATGTCTCTATACATTATTACTTGCATGTTGAGTGGACCTAAAATATTCGAAAGTATATTGCCTAAATTGATGTCTGCTTAAACTAAAAGTTGTTTCTTCTAATTTTCTATAGCATTCAAGTATAGTGTGCCCATTGTCTTCTCTTTAAATTAACTTTTTTTTGATAAAAGTTTGCACTTCTTTGAATAAAAGGTATCTTTGATTTTTGTAAACTGCTCCTTATTATTTTGTTCTATGGGTCCTTATTATTTGCTTCATTTTTACATTTAATATTTATCCTTTCAACATGGCCTTTAAGAGTTTTGGGATGAAACAAAAAAATGGGTCTCAACCTTTGTCAAATACAACCAAGTTTTCAATGGCGAGGGAGAAATTTGTCAGTCTAAAAGACATCAATTTTCTTGCAAAAATTGGAGAGTTCTGATATTGTACCAAAGGCTAGTACAATTTATTTTGAAATAGGATTTCTATCTTCTTCTCTTCCATTCCTTTTTTGTTGTTGTTGTTGGAATAAAACCAAAAGGTTGACTTGTGGTGACTTTGATGAATCAAATGTAGCAATGATCCTCTTTTCATTCTGCTTCTTGTTGGTTTCTCTTTCAGATCTATTGTCATTATTGTTGCCATATTATTTTTCAGTACTTGTTCTCACAATCTTTAAAGAGAAGTGTCAGATCACACAATGGTTTGATATCCATGTGTATTAATATTTAGTCACAAAGAGAATAATGAAGTTGGTTAACTCTCTGAGGTAATCAAGAGTATTACATACTTAAGATTATAGACTGAGGGAAAAAAAAAAAAAAAAAAAAAAAAAAAAAAAAAAAAAAAAAAAAACTTCTAAAGGTACCATTGATTTAGGGATTGACATTCCTTTTTTTCAACCATGCAAGAAGTAAGGTAATTTTTTTATGATAGAGACAGATGTTATATTTATTTCTGGAGCTGTCTTTTCAGTGATAAAAGTAGGTTCACTAGATACAGTACTCTTAGATAAGATGATAAGCTTATTTTTTGTATCATGAAGACTCTTTAGATATTTAACAATGCCCTGGAGCATTTCAAAGACAGATTGTACTGTTTTGCTATTTATCTTGGAAAGTAGAATACCAAGCTACCATAAAAAACAAACAAACAAACAAAAATGCTTCATTTATCTTGCAGCAACAACTGTAGGGATTATTTTATTTCTTTGGAGGGATATGAATATTTTATTTTGTAATTGCCTCAGATTTCAAAACAAAAATACCAAATGACTGGAAATAAGACCCAAAATCATAAATGGGGCATCTTTAATATAAAGTCAGCAGCACACATTACATTAAGCTTCACTAATTTCTCCTTCCCACCACTCAGTTTTTAGTTCCATAACAATTTTAAAGAGAGAGAGAGTAAGATATTGCAAGGGATTAAATTTTCTCACTGATTTAAAAATAACATCAGGGATAAGATGATCAGAAGAATTTCAGTCTTTAGTATTCTTTAATCTTTGGGGGCAGCAGAAAAGGAAAAAAAATAACAGCTGTGCTTCATTTGTGGAAGAGATGAAATTTCCAAACAAGACAAACTGTAAAATTAATAATAATAAATAAAAACACATTCAATTTTCCCTCTGACTGAAAGGAAAGTTGAAAAGTTTTTTCTCATATATATTTTTTGGAACTCAAGATATTGTACATTTTATAGTTACCCGTTAAAAAATCCCCACAAATTTAAAAGGAAAAGGGATGCTATTATGATAAAATGAACAATACTAAAATAAGTCACAAGGTACCAAAATAGAAACAAAGGATATGAGATGGTATTTATTTCGATTAGTCTAGCTACACACTAAAGCACAGATTGTTGTTATTTTAGGAAATATTTATCAGTGTGAAAATATGAAATAGAATCTCACTTCACCTTAATACTTGAAAAAAAAAACCTATATTCACAATTTAGGTTTGGTTCCTATGGTAAATAGATCTTTAAATTTGTATTGTTTAATAATGATGTTCATAGATGCAAATTTCCACTATATCCCTTTTCATTGTATTTTATGTATTTAATGAATGTGTTTCACAATGACTTTTTATATCTTGGGAAAAGTCATTTTAGTCAACAGAAGTTTCCTCAGAGCAGCCTTCATATCCTTGTTTCGAAGGCTGTAGATCAAGGGATTGATGAGTGGAGTGATAATTGAATAAAACAGTGTCACAACTTTCTGGAATCCTACTGGTTGCTCTGCTCCTGGCCGCACATACATCATCATAACAGAACCAAAGAATAAGATGACTACAGCTAGATGTGAAGCACATGTAGAGAAAGCCTTATGTTTGCCAGCTGTAGAGGGGATTCGCAGCACAGAATTAATGACCAAGGCATAGGACATGAGGATGAAGATAAAAGTACCAACCATAAAGATTGTATTGAAAGTAGAATAAATAAACTTTGTGGTATGGGTTTTGGAACATGAAAGAAATATCAATGGGACAGGATCACATATGAAATGATCAATAATGTTTGGGCCACAATAGGACAACTGTGAGATGAGAACAACTGGTATTAGAAAGAGGACGAAGCCACATGACCAGCCAAAAATCACCAAGCCAATGCAGAAATGGGCAGGCATGATAGTTGGGTAATGCAGTGGACGACAGATAGCAAGGTACCTATCAAATGCCATGATGCAAAGATAGAAACCTTCATCACAGCCAAAGGAGAAGAAGAAATAAAATTGGACAAAACAACCAACAAAGGTGATGGTCTTGGTCTCAGAAAGGAAATTGGCCAACATGTTGGGCACAGTTGTGGTGACATAGCAGATTTCCAGAAAGGAGAAATTCCCCAAGAGTATGTACATAGGTATATGAAGGTGCCGATCCCAGAACACAGCACACACAATAAATGCATTTCCCATTAAGATTAGCATATAAATCACTGAGAATATCACAAAGTAGACCATCTGTATCTCCCGGCTGGAGGAGAAGCTCAAGAGGATGAAGTGACTAACAGAATTGACCGTGCTTTCTATGTCAGAAATATTTCTTTTTTCAGAAGCCATGAAGATGGTGCTAGGTATAAAAATACAAATTAAATAGAGATTGTTGCTTTCCCCTGAGAAATGTGAATTGCCATTTCATTTATTTCAATCAAATGGTAAGCATCATGATTTTTGCTGGAATTTAAATTATAATGTCCCGTATCTATTATTAGAATATACAAATTAACTTCTTTACTTAGTAAAGTAACACAGTACTACAGAGCAAAACAGGAGTGATTTAGGTTAGATTTTAGTTAACAAAGATCAAGAACCTAGAATTCAAAAATCCTCATTTCTTGTACTCTGCCACTACACTTCTATTTGACTCTGTCTGTTGCCTTACCTATTTCTATTTCCTTATCTGTAATATGGGTATTAGAGAAAGTTTATAGTAGATAAGGAGATAAGCTTAGAATCAAGAAGATTTGAATTTGAGTATCTAAATTAATTGTGTCTCTGACACATATTTTCTGTGTAATCATAGACAGGTTTTAGTATATCAATATCCCAAGTAATTCTTTAGTCTGTAAGTTGTAAAGCAGTTGCTGCATTGGTGGAAGTAGTGTCCTTGCCAACTTCCTGGCTACTTTTTCTAGCAATGATTGCATATTCTTTCATATCCCATGGCTCATTGGTGATGGTGGGGGAGTTAAAATACTACATTACACTTCTAGGCTCTCCCTTTACCATTATTACTCAATAACTACTTTGAGTTTGATTGAATCCATATTTATTACTCAATCACTGTCTACCAATCTCAAGAATATTCCTTCCTTTCCCAGTGCTTCAGTGCCTGATTCATAGTCTTTCCTCATCAATTCCTTCAATGTACATATTGATACTTCCTCAAAAACTCTAACTTCTTTCTTCCTCAACTTATTATTTTCTATGAAAGATTTCTTCACCCCATATCAGTTACAAAAATACCCTTGATCTTGCTATCAGCTAAAACCAGTCCTCTTCAGTGTCTATAGATTCTGAAATTCCTTTATCTAATTGTTATTTGTTGTCAATCTATTTCATCCTCTGCCATGCAACTCCAAATGATGCTCTTCATCCTTACTGTGAGTTTCAGTCCCCCACCCATCATTTTTCCCCCAAGCCAACACACTTGCACTGGCTTATTCTCTTCCCTTTAACTCTATAGGGAGCTCTTCTACTAAGGCTTTTGAGCTCCTTAGCCCATCCAAAATATTTCCAAAATTCAGCCTTAGATTACTTCTACCATCTGCTGCCTTCAATCCTACTTATATGATATTGAAACTAACTAGAGAATATCACAAGTAGTTCCTCCTAAATTGATTTACTATCCCAAAGGTCTTTTAAAACCTTTTCTCTTCTAATCCAATTCCAATTGATTAATGATGGACAGAACCAGCTACATCCAGAAAAGGAACACTGGGAAATGAGTGCAAACTGTTATTTTTACCTTCTGAATCCAATTCTTCCTGTGCAACAAAAAATTCAGTTCTACACACATATATTGTATCTAGAATATACTGTAATATATTTAACATATATAAGACTGCTTGCCATCTGGGGGAGGGGGTTGGGGGAGGAAGGGAAAAAATATGAATAGAAGTAAGTGCAAGGGATAATGTTGTAAAAAATTACCCATGCATATGTACTGTCAAAAATGTTATAATTATAAAATAAAATAAAAATAAAAAAATAAAAAAAAATAAAACCTTTCCTCTTAGCTCTTCATTATCTTCTGTAATGTCTTGGCTAGCTCTCTGGGGGGAGGGGTTCAGGATCAATCAGAGTGAGGATCAGTAAAAGTCTTTGGTCTTTAGGAGAACTGGAGGAGGCAGGCAAGCTGACATGTGGCTAGTCAAAGATGGATTCTGAAGTCTAAAGCCTGAAGTCTTCTCTGATGAGCAAGCTGCAGCAGAGAGACTGACTCTCTCCCTCCACCCTCCAATCCTCCCCTAAGATTACCTCACCACAACACATTCAGCAGGCACCAATCTTGAGTAGAGCTTTCACATCACTATATCATCTAAGTATTTGTTTATAGAACCATTATCTCACATTGAGTAGGTACTTAGCCTTAAGTGCTCAGCTGTTTTAGATTCAAGTACACCTTTTCAGAGTTCCAACCCTATACAATCTTCCCAGCTGAGTATTTCACTAGAAAATTGAGGCTATTACTCTAAAACTTCCTGTTTTTCTTCCTCTTCAAATCTTATTTTGGAGATTCCTTTTACTATTATTTCCATGACTTTTGTCTGACATGATAGAAAATGTCCCCTTCACCTTGCCAAGGGCAATATTTGTTTACAGATGACCTTATTTTATTTTTTCCCATCAGATTGATCCTCTTATCATTCTCAATCTCTCTCTTATCTTCAATCTCTCCCTCTCTGACTATATCTGTAATGCTTGATAATAAGCCCATGCTTTCCCCAGTCTCAAAAACTTTCACTTGTTTCACCCACATTCATTATCATCCCATATCTCTCCACCATTTTGTGGATTAATTCTTTGAAAAGTCAGTTTATGATGGGTATCTCCACTTCCTTTCTTCTCAATAGGTATTCATTTTCTGCAGCCTGGAATATGACTTCATAAAGCTGTTCTCATCAAAGTTACCAATGATCTTACAATATCTAAATCTAATAGCCTTCTCTCAATCCTCAACTTTTTTTTTCAATCTTCAGCCTTTGATGTTATTGATCCCTCTTTACTTCTTGATAATCTTTTCTTTTTATATTTTCATTTCACTACTTTTTCCTGATTCTTCCCCTAATTATCTGACTTTTTGGTCTCCTTTGCTGGCTCTTCATCCAGGTTATATCCATTAATTGTGGATGTTCTTCAGAACATTATCTTTTGTCCCTCTTCTCTTCCAAATTATTTTACTGGTTGATAACAATTTTCATGACTATGATTATTATATTTGTGCAAATAATTCTTAGTTCTAATTATCCAGTTCTAATCTCTCTACTGTTTTCTAGTGTTTCATCTCCCACTATCTATTGGACATATTAAACTGCATCTTGAATTCATCATATCTACAACCTTCCCTTCCCTGAAAAGTTCTCCTCTTTCTAAGTTTCTTATTACTGTCAAGAATACCACTATCCTCTCCTGTTACTTAGGTTTATGATCTAGATGTCAACATAAATCCTCACTCTCATGCCCCATATCAAATTAATTGCCCAGTCTAATCATTTCTCCTTCTCAACACCTTTCATATACTCAACCTTTTCTAGCACTCTAATGTTGGTTCTTATTACCTTGTGACTAAACTATATTTATCCCTTCCAATTTATCATTGGAATGAGGGGGGTGGTTTTGCTATGATCTGCCAAAAAATTTTGGTTCCCTCTTTGTTCAAGAGAATAAATCTTACATGTTATTAAAAGATAAATTATGCTGAGATTATACAATATTATACACATATCTTCTGTATTTTGGAGTTTTTAAACTTTTTTTGTCATCTGGCCTTTGTGTATTATTTGCAGCCTCCACAGAACTTTCAAAATATTTCTATTTAATTTTTCGTGTCAATGCACAATATATCAAAACCCTGATTGGGGAAGTCACAATATAGACAGACAACTATGTTACATTAGCACCCTTCTTGGTCTCTTTGCTATAAATCTGTGTCAAATTAATTTTCTAAAACACAGATCTGATCATGTCACTCCTCTAAATGAAAAAGGACTCACTGGCTCACTATTACCTCTAAGATCCAAGAATTTTTAAGACCCTTCAAATTCTGATGCCCTCCTCTTTTTCCAGTGTTATTATCCTCTACTCTTTTCTACATACTCTATGATTCAGTGGCACTAACCTCCTTGTTTTTCTTTACATGTAATACTCCATATTCTAGTTCTAGCCATTTCTACTGGTTTGAATTATCTCCTTCATGTCTCTATGTGTTAACTTCTCTCAAGAGAAGCATGTTGCATGAATCATATCCTTAATCTTAGTGCCTCCCATCTTGATATTTTCTCATTTTTCTTGTATGTATCTTATTTATTGTTTCCATGCTACCTTCCGTTAGATTGTGAACTCCTTGCAATATCAGGCAAAAGTCTTTTTTGTATCCCTAGTACTCAGCAGTGTCTGACTCAGAGTAGATACTCAGTAAAAGCTTATTGATTTAATTTGAAGTTTTGGTTCTACATTGATAGAGGTATTCAAAACTGTGAGATTTTAATAGTTATCCTTGGCTACCCTGTTTTAATAAATCCTTAAAGAGACTTGTTCTCAACATGTACCTCTAGGTCATTTGCTTCAAATGCAAAAGCAGAATTGCCTGCATACAGTGAAAAGGATAATGGATCTGAAGTGAGGGGATGCTAGGTTCAAAACTCCTCATTTATACTTATTGTGTGACAGTAGTCAAGTCAAACGAATGCAATGAAGCATAACACTTCAATTTCTTTATTTGTAAAATGAAATATTGGATTGTTTGTTCCCTGAGGTCTTTTCCAGTTCTAAATCTGTGATCCTGAATTTTGGAGGAGATGCAGCTTATATGCATATGCAGCTTAACTGGAATATCTTCTCCTCCAATAAGTATTTTTCTATCCTAGATCTCAGCCAGAAATCTGAAGTTTCTGTGGCTCTTTTTTTTTTTGACATATGAAAGATCTGAACTCTTTTCAGGATTATGTCCTTTGATGTGCTAGTAATTATTTAACATTAGGTCTTCCAGAGAAAAAATGTATGTAAAATAAATTTTCATGTTCTATCTGCATTACTAATACTTTCTCTGCCATTTTAAAATGCATCAACAAAATAATGTCAAACCCTAGTTTGAAGTGTTTCATATTTCTTGTCATGATTCAGGAGGATCTAACTGCAGCTTTTACTAGGTAGCCCCCAGAGATTTCCCATAAGAGGCCTTGGAGAGACAACTTTTAGCAGTCTATCCACCTGTCTTCCCTTAAGGGATCTTTTCAAGCCATTTGCAGGCTCCCCTCTCTAATTATCAGTCAGCAACTTTTTGAAGTTCATACTAGTTACATTTATCCTGAAATCCAGATACTTATTAAATACAGGTATTTATGCTCCCAGCAAATTCATTCCTAAATGACTTCAGTGTCTTTCTACCCATAACATTTTCTGATTTTATATTATAGGACTTCAATATGCTTATTAATACTTCCTTAAATACCTTAACTTTCAAGTTTCCCTAACTACAGATTTTTATGACTCACTCTCCTCCATTCTACCTCAGCTATGCCTGGAGATGGTTATTCCATCTATCTTGCCATCATCCTCAAGTATTTCACTTCCATATTCCTGAACTTTGAAAGTTTTTTTTTTTTTTAACATGAAATCATCATCTTCTATCATTATGTCTTTCCCAATGCATTATGCCCGATATATTCTTCTTCACTATTCTCATCATTCCAACTCCTCTTCATTTCTTTTCCAGACCATCACCTTTGCATTGGCTAAATATTCTTTCTTTCTTTCTTGACCCCTTATTAAGCCAATTCCACGTCTAAACTGTTTTTAATCTAGAATCCCATAACCCCTTCTATCATCATTCATTACACCAAATTCTATTCCTAAACTACTTTTGCACTTACTTACCTTTCTCTTGTTCAAACAATAGTGAATAAAGCTGGAATAAAATCCAAGATGCATTCAATACAAATTTGTTATCAAGTCTATATTGGGTCCTCAATGCAGCAATGAAGTCATTTACTCCTCCCTAATTGGTTTATGATCCCACTCTCAGTAGTTATTCTTTTTCTTAAGTTATTTTTAACACAGTAGTTATTCTTTTTCTCAAATCCACCCACACCTTCTCAATTAATGACTTCAACTTGGAGAGATCATGTCTAATTCACTAGAAAAAAAAAAGACACCTCTAAAAAACCATAACAAACAAAACAAAACAAAACAAAACAAAAAAAATCATGGCATGGGAGAATTGAGTATCAAACTTGGCGTCCAAAAGACCTTATTTCAAATCTTGTCTAAAAATACATTTGGTATTGGGTATTCATTTAACCTTCCTCAGTTTCAGTTTTCTCATCTATAAAATGGTTATAATACCTCTGGATTTTACCTCATATGGTTGTTGTGAAAATCAAATAAGATATTTTGAAAATGCTTTTTAAACCTTTAAAATGTTATATTAATGAAAATTATTAAATTCATAGTAGAGAGAGCAGTGATAGAGAGGTAATAACACACCTCGGTGATTCAGTAAATATGAGTTGATGTTCTGATTCTGCTGCTAAATAGCCATATGACATTGGACAAGTCAGTTGTTTTTTTCTGGATCTGTTTCATTTGTAAGAAGACAAATGTGTAGCTAGATAATATTCAAGATCTTTCCCAATTCTAACATTCTCTGGTTCTATGAACACTTATATATTTAGAATTTAGGAACAAAGCACCACAGAATAAAAAAAAATGGAAAAAGCCTGTTGTATATTTAGTCTACTCTCTGATTAGCAAAAAGTAAAGAAAAGTCAGAGGTTCAAAGTAATAACAAAGTATTTTTTGATGGCTCCTTCCTAGGGACATTCATAGATTTGGCTGCATTACATGAAAAACTTGATTTCAATTAATATGTAGTTGATATGATATGAGATAATATGAAAGCTGAAAATTCCTTAGCTCTAATTGGAATTTAATTAATAGTGTTTCTTTTGTGGACTATATTGTCTTTTTAAATATTTTTCCATTTTGTTTTTGATATGGATCTATGACTTCATTGATATAAGAAATGCGCTCTACTAATATAGATCCATAGTTCTCTAATTTTAGTTCTAAGTTCTTTATTTTAAGTTCTATGAGATTACAATCTAATATCAGAGATAGGGCCTGAATACATATTGTCCTCATTTAAGACCAACTCTTTATCCAGTAACTCATGCTTCATCTCTTTACAGGATCACTTCTAATCATTATCACTATTCACTCAGGCAGGATATTTTGTTCTGAAGTCTTCTGTGACCAGAAGCTATCTCAAATCAAGTTAATCCAATAAAGTGCAACAAATTAGAAGCACAGATGCATTAAAAGTATCCATCCATTATTTTTGTGGGAATTATTCTATTTATTTGGTCACTTCTTAGGACCACAGATTTTAAATCACAAAATGGCCTTAAGGATAATATAGTCCTATACCCTCTCTTTTTTTTTTCAAATAAGAAAAAATAGATCCAAAGAAGGTATAATGTGTTTAAAATCATACAGCTAGAAGTGGGAATATCAGGATTTTATGACTCCAAAGCAGATGTTTTCTACAATATATCATTATGCTACCTTTCAAAACTTAAAGCAAGATTCTTTCCCACATTGGCAAAACAAAGTCTTATGTTTTTAATTTGTAGAGCTGCTGAAAATCTGCATTGTAGAGGGATAGAATTAGGGATATGCTGAAGCCAGTTTATTGGCAAGAACAGATTGAGTGTGAATATCCACACTTGGAAAATTGGAAAATTGTCAAGAAATTTTTCTGATTGTCTGGATAAGAGAAGGTGATAGAGAAAATGCAATGATGTGCAGTAAATGAATGTCCTCCATTTTTAGTAATTTAGCTTTTAGCCATTTTCCAGGACATCCCTTCACATATCCCCATGAAATCACAAGTTTAGTCCAGTGATATCAACTAGATCGACTATGGCCCCTGACATCTTCTATTGTATGAATTTTCTTTCACTGGTCAATCTCTTCTTTAAAGCATTATTTCAAATCAATATTACTATCTAAGTGCACATACTTACTCTGGTAGGACCTTCTTTTTCAGTGTCTCCTGCAGTAGTCAGCTGCCCAGAATATCTCTAAGTATAATGAGAGTACAATTAAAATAAGCACTAAATGTGGCTTAACATTTAAGTAACAAGTTAAGTAATGAAAACTAAGGCATGTGTGTTATTCTTTTGTAACAGCAATAGAAACTATTGAGATAGTTTCTGTGATTGTGATAATCACTTTCTAATGTTTTGTGAATTTTTACTTTAAATTCTCAAATAGCTTAACAAGTAATGCTTAAGACCCCTTAATAAACAATCCATATTTGAAGTAATGAACAAATTACAGAACTAGGAAATTATTCCCCAAGGTTCCTAAAAGTCTCTTAGAAATAACAAGAAAACCTTCATCCTTTTGGACTTTTATATTCAACCTTCCTGGAGACAAAAAAGATAGTACAAATGGGGCTGATCTTTGAACATATTCTGGCCTCAGACAAAGTTCTAATTGCTAGAAGTTATAATAGGCTTCAACTTACTCTTTCTTTCTTTCCAGAAGAGACTGGTCAAAGTAAGAAAGTCAAATATTGCACCAGGGGATAATGGGGAAAGAGAGATGAGATCTGTGGCTTTGTAACCTGCCATGGATTGTACACGATAAAACTGGAAGGACCTCACTTCTTGGCATCAGAGTGTTCACCGACAATTAGGAAAGTCCAGATAAAGGTCTAATAGATGTTTATTTCCTTCCCTATCCTTTTGAGGTTTGGGATTCTCCTCTTGAGCATTATCTGGCTTGTTTACTCCACATCCGAAATTTTTCTTGTTTAGAATGAAATCCCAAGCCTTGCTATTCCCAGAAATCTCATTCAATTGCTGTAGCTTCTCTTTTCCGAAATCCTCATTCCAGGAATTTCACAATGTTTGTAAGGAACAATTTAAAATTGATAAAGATGGTCATAATGATTAAATGAGTTAAAACCTTTGTTGTTAGATTACATACTCTAATTTTTTTTCCTCAAAAATTTCCTCAAGAAATTCCATAAATATTTGTGAAATGCTAGCTGCTACAGATACAAAAGAAAAAAAAAGTCAGAATCTTTATACTTAAATGGATTATTTAGTCCAGTTCCCCTCTTTTTTAAAAATTAAAACTGCATTTTAATCACCTAGTGAATTCACAATGAGGAAATACATTTTAACAATGTAACTTAGCATCTCTTTTTGGGAGTTTGTTCTTTCTATTCTTTTATTTAAAATTAAATGCCAAATAAGAAAAAAAATAAAAAACCAAAAAAGACAAAGGAAAAACCAACCATTGTCATGTGCTGAGCAGAATATCAGAGAAGATTCAAAATAGATTTGCATTTCAAGAAAGCATATATAATAATAAAAGACATTCTATTAATTATATATTTGCTTCCTTGTAGGTTATTCTTTTGTTCTCTGCTGTATACTTTTTACTATATGCTTTCTCCCCTTTCATCCCCTTTCCCTCCCCCCAAAAAGCATATCACTCATCTATATACACATATACATCCATCTACACACACACCTGCACACATATACACAAATTATCACGCATTTACTCATACACAGACATACATCTAAAACAATATTAATATGGCTGACATATAATATAGATTTCTCTCTTAATTCAATTTTTAAGTTTGATTTTATGTAAGATCAATGATTACTGCCTTAATTGTTTTCTTAACAAATTCTACTCCTAATCTTTTTCACTACTTTAGTTCTACTCCTTAACTTGCCTTGTTATTACTTAACCTGCTTTCACCATGGATCCCTCCCTTATCTTCTCCCCTTACTCTCTCCCTCCCTCTTTCTGCCATCCCAATTAATCTACATATCTTGGCACCCAGAGTGGCCCTGCACTGACTCCTAATATTTCAGTACTCTTAGCACTATCATATGATTTACTTATGTAATTTAAAGACCCCTGGACATTGACATTCATCCTACTGCAACAACCTTAATAACACTTATGCTTTCTATGTTTTGTGGTTGGCTTTTTAAAAATTGTTGTCTAATCCCTTAAAACTAAGCATTATTATTATTTTTTTTTCTGAGGCATTTGGAGTTAAGTGACTTGCCCAGGGTCACAGAGCCAGGAAGTATTAAAGCCTTCCTTTGAAGCCACATTTGAACTCAGGTCCTCCTGATTTCAGAGCTGGCACTCTATCCACTACATTATCCAGCTGCCCCTAAAGAATTCTTTTTCTACTTATATGCCAGCATCTAACATACTTCTTAAATTAGTAAATGTTTAATAAAGCACTTTTATTCATTTATTCACTAACAGGTTATGTGAATTTTTCAGAATCACTCAATTAACATCGAAGAGAAGGTGTTACATAAAAGAGAACCTAAGATAAATCTCAAAAGAATGCTTTGAGAGGAATCAGACAAAATATTACATTTTCAGTAACATATTGTAAAGTTTCTATTGATCAGAAATTAGATGAGAATACAGATATAGATGTAGAGCCTTTCCTATTCAATTATCTAGTCCAAGTAGTAAGTATTCTCTTCCAACCAGTTCTGCCAAACAGCAATTTTTCTTCCAATCAGCTTTTCCCTGCAGAAGACATTTTGCAGCACACTTTGAAATGCTATAATGTACTTTAAGTACCAGAGTTGGCATTAGGAGTTTCTGGAGGGGGGAGCCAAGATGGCAGAGTAAAATCAGGAAGCTGCTTGAACTCTCCCAGTTTCCCTGGAAAACCACATGAAACCAGAATCTGACTGAATGAAACTATTTTCCAGCTTAATATAAACTGAAAAAAACCTTCAAGAAATGTCAATCTCATTGGGGGTGAAAAGGGTGTTTATCCCATGTCAGACAGACTCTGGGAAAGCTGGTGAGAGGATTTTAATCACAACAAATCAGTAGCTAAGAGCCTCAATCCTGGCTCAGCAGAGAAGCACAGCAGGGGGGCAGCTTCTAGTCCCAGCTCAAAAAGCAATCTGGGAAAACAGACTGTTTCCTGAACAGAATAGGCAAAGCTACTCCTTGCAGACACAAGGGGGCACTGTGCTCAAAATGAAAGTCTCAGAGCTGCACAGGAAGCTTGGCACAGCACCACTTTTACCCCAGGAGCAGAGTTCCACCTTAAAAATAGAAAAAGAGGAAATAACCAAAAGAAAAGTAAAGAAAATGAGCAAGAAACAAAAAGATAACCTTGACCATAGAAAGCTACTCTGGTGATGTGACTGACCAAAATACAAACTCAGATGAAGACAGAATGTCCACAGAAGAAATCTCATAGAGTGAGATAAATTGGTTTCAAGCTCAAAGAGGCTTCTTGGAAATACCCATAAAAGACTTCAAAAGGCAAATGAGAGAGGTAGAAGAAAATATGAGAAAGGAAATGACAGATATACATGAGAGAGTCAAGAGTTTGGAAAAGAAAGGAAAACAAATTCTCTAAAGAAAACAGCTCCTTAAAAAGTGGAAGAGGGGGACGGAGCCAAGATGGCAGAGAAGGCACACAAGACTTTCGGAGTTTCTCTCATACCCTCACTACTAATTATTAAATTCAGCCTCAAAAATAGTGCTGACTGGTAAAATTAACGAAGATTGGAAGTGCAATAATTTACCAGCCAAAGATAATCTGGAAGATCTCCAGAAAAGGTTTGTTTTGAGTGGCGGGAGCAGACCAGCTCAAGAAGGGATAGAAACAGAGGCTAGCATATTGAGCAGACTGAATGGGAGTGACCTATGTGGCTGGAAAATTTATAGAGAGGACTCAAAGCAGTAGACCAGCAGAGAAATTAAAGCCAAAAATAGAGGGTACTCTAAAAACACGCCCACACAAAACCAAAAGTGAGTGAACCAGCACAGGCCATAGCATTGCTGTGCAGCCGCATTCTGCAGCATGGGGCTTGCTTAGGGCAGTCACAAATCTGCATGGCAGAGGGGTGCAACCTGTGGCAGCCTCTAATCTGCACAGTAGGGGGCTCAGCCTGGGGCAGTAGAACTTCTTGGCAGCAAGACTGCTCCCCAGTTGAATGTAGTTCTAGTGTTTAACAAACCCAAAGATGCCAGCTTTTGGGATAAGAACTCACTGTTTGACAAAAACTGCTGGAAAAATTGAAAATTAATATGGCAGAAACTAGGCATTGACTCACACTTAACATCATACACCAAGATAAGGTCAAAATGGGTTCATGATCTAGGCATAAAGAATGAGATTATAAATAAACTAGGAGAGCATAGGATAGTTTACCTCTCAGACCTGTGAAGAGGAAGGAATTTTATGACCAAAGAAGAACTAGAGATCATTATTGATCACAAAATAGAAGATTTTGATTATATCTGGCTGAAAAGTTTTTGTACAAACAAAACTAATGCAGACAATTTTAGCAGGGAAGTAATAAACTGGGAAAACATTTTTTTACAGTCAAAGGTTCTGATAAAGGCCTCATTTCCAAAATATATGGAGAATTCCCTGTAATTTATAAAAAAATCAAGCCATTTTCCAATTGATAAATGGTCAAAAGATATGAACAGACAATTCTCAGATGAAGAAATTGAAACTATTTCTAGCCATATGAAAAGATGCTCCAAGTCATTATTAATTAGAGAAATGCAAATTAAGACAGCTCTGAGATACCACTACACACCTGTCAGATTGGCTAGAATGACAGGGAAAGATAATGAGGAATATTGGAGGGGATGTGGGAAAACTGGGACACTGATACATTGTTGGTGGAATTGTGAATACATCCAGCTCAAAAAGTTATCACACTGTGCACATCCTTTGATCCAGGAGTTCTATTACTGTTATATCTAAAAGAGATTTTAAAGAAGGGAAAGGGGCCTATATGTGCAAGAATGTTTGTGGCAGCTCTCTTTTGTAATGGGCAGAAACTGGAAACTGAGTGGATGCCCCTCAATTGGAGAACGGCTGAATAAATTGTGGTATATAAATATTATGGAATATTATTGTTATGTAAGAAATGACCAGCAGGATGATTTCAGAAAGACCTGGAGAGACTTACATGCACTGATGCTGAGTGAAATGAGCAGGACCAGGAGATCATTATATACCTCAACCACAATACTACATGATGATCAATTCTGATGGACATGGCCCTCTTCAACAATAGGATGAACCAAATCAGTTCCAATAGGGCAGTAATGAATTGAACCAGCCACACCTAGCAAAAGAACTCTGGGAGATGACTATGAACCACTACATAGAATTCCCAATTCCTCTATTTTTGTCCACCTGCATTTTTGATTTCCTATAGAGGTTAATTGTATATTATTTAAAAGTCTGATTCTTTTTGTGCAGCAAAATAACTGTATGAACATGTATACATATATTTTATTTGACTTATGCTTTAACATATTTAACATGTATTGGTGAACCTGCCATCTGGGGGAGGGGGTTGGGGGAGGAAGGGGAAAAATTGAAACAAAAGTTTTTGCAATTGTCAATGCTGAAAATTTACTCATGCATATATCTTGCAAATAAAAAGATATAATAAAAAAGTAGAATAAAACAAGTGGAAAAGAGAAACAAAAGATACCTGAAAAAAATCACACATTAAAAACTAGAATAAGGCAAATGGAAGCTAATGACCTTGTGAGACAGCAGGAATCAATCAAACAACTAAAAAGAATGAAAAAATGGAAGAAAATGTGAACTACCTCATTGACAAAACAGCAGACCTGGAAAATTCAAAAGAAACAATTTGAACATTATTGATATACCTGAAGGCCATGATCAAAGAGCCTGGATAACATTCTGCAAGAGGCCATTAAGGAAAAACTGGCCCAATATTTTAGAAATAGAGAGGTAAATACTCACTGAAAGAATCCATTGATCACATCTGGAAAGAGATTCCACAACAGAAATCCCAAGGAACAGTGTTGTGAAACTCCAAAAGTATAATCTTAAGGAAAAAATACTGCAAGCTGCCAGATATAAACAATTAAAATATCAAAGAGCAACAATCAGGATTTCCCAGGATAGAGAAGCTTCTAGAAGAAAGGATCAGAGGGGGCCTAGAATATCAATTCCAGGCAAAGGATTTGGTTTTACAATGAAGAATTAACAACTCAGTGAGATGTGAGCATCTTCTCTCAGGGGAGAAGTAATGAAGTAAGAGACTTTCATTTCAATTCTATTGATTCAATTACTTCTATTAAAAAACAGAACTAATCAGGAAATTTAATCTACAAACACAGGATTCAACAGAACCATAAAAAAGATAAAGAGGGGAAAATATATATTTAAAGGTTAAACTGTTTACATCCCTAGATGGGAAAATAATATCTGCAACTCTTGCAAACTGTTTTTGACACTAGGGCAGACAAAGCGGGGCATCACATGGACTGAGGGTGAGATTGTGAATGAATTTTGATGTGATGACATTAAAGAAAAAGACATTAATGGGTGGTAACATCTGTACTGGAAAAAGAGGAAAGGGGAGGTATAATGGGACAGTTATTTCACATGAAGAGGTGCAAAAGACCTATTACAATTGAGGGAAAGAAAGAAGAGGGATGAGCATTGTTTGAAGCTTGACCTCATTAGTTTTGGATTTAAGAAAGAGTAATTTAATTATTCGGTTGGGTATGGAAACTTGTCTAACCTTATAAAGAAAGAGGAGAAGAAAGAGAAAAAGAAAAATGATAGGATAAAAGGGAGAGCAGAAACACTAGGGAAAAAGGTAAGAGAAGGGAGGAAGGGTTGATAGAACATAAGATAGTGAGTGGAGCGGGTTAAAAAACATTACTAATAGAATGGGAAAGGTGTGATAGGAGATAAGACGATGGGTGGGGTGGGTAAACAAAACAGGATGAGGGCCAGGGCAGAAAAAAAGAACAAAAGTATACACAGGGGAGAAAATAGGATGCAGGGAAATACAGAGCTGGTATTCATAATTGTTAATGTGAATGGGATGAACTATCCCATAAAATGGAAGCAACAGAGTAGATTAAAAAACAGAATCCTATAATATGTTGTTTCTAAGAAACACACTTGACACAGAAACATAGAGTAGAGGTAAATGGCTGGAATAGAATGTATTATGCTTTAACTGCAGTAAAAAAAAAAAAACAAAAAAAAAACAGGGGTAGCAATTCTGATCTCAAATAAAGCAAAAGTAAAACTAGATCTAATTAAAAGAGATAGAAAGTACATCTTGATAAAGGGTACAATAAATAATGAAGTAGTAATGGTACTGAATGTATATGCACCAAGTGGTAGAGCAGGCAAATTCCTAGAGAAGATTTTATGCCAGTTACAGGAAAAAATAAACAGCACAAAATAAACAAGAAAAGAAAAGTAAGGAGGTTAATAGAATATAGAAAACCTAGATATGATAGACCTCTGGGGGGAAAAAAAAAAGTATTACTATTGGGCCCACTTGGCAATTTAGTATTTCCTCTTGGATATCTTATTTTGATCAACACCATTGGTAAAAAAATAAAATTTTTTCTGTGAAATGATTTACCTTATTTCTTCAAGAATGTTTGAAAGTATACATTCTGTCCACCAAAGGATTATATTCTTTTTTTTTTTTTGGATAGTTCCATTTTTTTATTAATTTTTATAATTTTAACATTTTCTTTGACAGTACATATGCATAGGTATTTTTTTTTACAACATTATCCCTTGTACTCCCTTCTGTTCCAAAAGTTTCCACTCCTTCCTTCCACCCCCTCCCCTAGATGGCAGGCATTCCCATGCATATTAAATATCTTATAGTATATCCTAGGTACAATATATATGTGCAGAACTGAATTTTGTTGTTGTTGTTGCATAGGAAGGATTGTATTCACAAGATAAAAATAATCTGGGAAGAGAAACAAAAAAAACCAAAAAAAACAAACAAAAAAAAAAAACAAAAAAACAATGCTCACAGTTTACACTCATTTCCCAGTGTTCTTTTTCCGGATATAGCTGATTCTGTCCATAATTGATCAGTTGGAATTGGATAAGCTCTTCTCTATGTTGAAGATATCCACTTCCATCAGAATACATCCTCATACAGTATCATTGTTGAAGTGTATAATGATCCCCTAGTTCTGCTCGTTTCACTCAGCATCAGTTGATGTAAGTCTCTCCAAGTCTCTCTGTATTCCTCCAGTTGGTCATTTCTTACAGAACAATAATATTCTATAACATTCATATACCATCATTTACCCAACCATTCTCCAATTGATGGACATCCATTCATTTTCCAGTTTCTAGCCACTATGAAAATGGCTGCCACAAACATTTTGGCACATACAGGTTGCTTTCCCTTCTTTAGTATTTCCTTGGAATATAAGCCCAGTAGTAGCACTGCTGGATCAAAGGGTATGCACATTTTGATAACTTTTTGGGCATAACTCCAGATTGCTCTCCAGAATGGTTAGATTCTTTCACAACTCCACCAACAATGCATCAGTGTCCCAGTTTTCCCACATCCCTTCCAACATTCATCATTATTTGTTCCTGTCATTTTAGCCAATCTGACAGGTGTGTAGTGGTATCTCAGAGTTGTCTTAATTTGCATTTTTCTGATCAGTAGTGATTTGGAACACTCTTTCATATGAGTGGAAATAGTTTCATTTTCATCATCTGAAAATTGTCTGTTCATATCCTTTGACCATTTATCAATTGGAGAATGGTTTGATTTCTTATAAATTAGAGTCTGTTCTCTATATATTTTTGAGATGAGGCCTTTATCAGAACCTTTAACTGTAAAAATGTTTTCCCAATTTGTTACTTCCCTTCTAATCTTGTTTGCATTAGTTTTAATTTGATGTCATCAAAATTTTCTATTTTGTGATCAATAATGATCTCTAGTTCTCCTTTGGTCACAAATTCCTTCCTCCTCCACAAGACTGAGATGTATACTATCCTATGTTCCTCTAATTTATTTATGATCTTGTTCTTTATGCCTAAATCATGGAACCATTTTGATCTTATCTTAGTATGTGGTGTTAAGTGTGGGTCCATGCCTAGTTTCTGCCATACTAATTTCCAGTTTTCCCAGTAATTTTTGTCAAATAATGAATTCTTATCCCAAATGTTGGGATCTTTGGGTTTATCAAAGACTAGATTGCTATTTTTATTCACCATCTTGTCCTGTGAACCTAACCTATTCCACTGATCAACTAGTCTATTTCTTTTTTTTTTTTTTTTTTTTAATTTTTTTTATTATATATATATATATATATATATTTTATAATATTATCCCTTGTATTCATTTTTCCAAATTACCCCCCCTCCCTTATTCCCTCCCCCCGACGACAGGCAATACCATACATTTTACATGTGTTACAATATAGTCTAAGTACAATACATGTGTGTGAATATCATTTTCTTGTTGCACAATAAACATTAGAATCCGAAGGTACATGCAACCTGGCAGACAGATATTAGTGCTAACAATTTACATTCCCCTCCCAGTGTTTCTTCTCTGGTGTATCTACCTCTGTCCATCATTGATCAACTGGAAGTGAGTTGGATCTTCTTTATGTTGAAGATTTCCACTTCCATCAGAATACATCCTCATACAGTATCGTTGTTGAAGTATACAGTGATCTTCTGGTTCTGCTCATTTCACTCAGCATCAGTTGATTTAAGTCTCTCCAACCCTCTCTGTATTCCTCCTGCTGGTCATTTCTTACAGAGCAATAATATTCCATAACTTTCATATACCACAATTTACCCAACCATTCTCCAACTGATGGACATCCATTCATCTTCCAGTTTGTAGCTACAACAAAAAGAGCTGCCACAAACATTTTGGCACATATATGTCTCTTTCCGCTCTTTAGTATTTCTTTGGGATATAATCCCAGTAGTAGCGCTGCTGGGTCAAAGGGTATGCACAGTTTGATAACTTTTTGGGCATAATTCCAGATTGCTCTCCAGAATGGCTGGATTCTTTCACAACTCCACCAGCAATGTATTAGTGTCCCAATTTCCCCACATCCCCTCCAACATTTGTCATTATTTGTTCCTGTCATCTTAGCCAATCTGACAGGTGTGTAGTGGTATCTCAGAGTGGTCTTAATTTGCATTTCTCTGATCAGTAGTGATTTGGAACACTCTTTCATGTGAGTGGATATAGTTTCAATTTCTTCCTCTGAGAATTGTCTGTTCATATCCTTTGACCATTTATCAATTGGAGAATGGTTTGGTTTCTTATAAATTATGGTCAGTTCTCTATATATTTTGGAAATGAGACCTTTGTCAGAACCTTTGTTTTTAAAAATATTTTCCCAATTTGTTACTTCCCTTCTAATCTTGTTTGCATTAGTATTATTTGTACAGAAACTTTTTAGTTTGATGTAATCAAAATCTTCTATTTTGTGATCAATAATGATCTCTAGTTCTCCTCTGGTCATAAATTCCTTCCTCCTCCACAAGTCTGAGAGGTAGATTATCCTCTGTTCCTCTAATCTATTTATTATCTCCCTCTTTATGCCTAAATCATGGACCCATTTTGATCTTATCTTGGTATATGGTGTTAAGTGTGGATCCATATCTAATTTCTGCCATACTAATTTCCAGTTTTCCCAACAGTTTTTTCCGAATAATGAATTTTTATCCCTAATGTTGGAATCTTTGGGTTTGTCAAAGATTAGATTGCTATAGATGTACCCTTTTTTGTCCTTTGTATCTAATCTGTTCCACTGATCTACCGGTCTATTTCGTAGCCAATACCAAATGGTTTTGGTGACTGCTGCTATATAATATAGCTTTAGATCAGGTACACTTAGACCACCTTCCTCTGAGTTTTTTTTCATTAGTTCCCTTGCAATTCTTGACCTTTTATTCTTCCAAATGAATTTTGTTGTTATTTTTTCTAGGTCATTAAAATAGTTTCTTGGGAGTCTGATTGGTATAGCACTAAATAAATAGATTAGTTTGGGGAGTATTGTCATCTTTATTATATTCGCTCGGCCTATCCAAGAGCACTGAATGTCTTTCCAATTATTTAAATCTGATTTTATTTTTGTGGCAAGTGTTTTGTAATTTTTCTCATATAATTCCTGACTTTTCTTTGGTAGATGGATTCCCAAATATTTTATACTATCAACATTTGTTTGGAATGGAATTTCTCTTTGTATCTCTTGCTGTTGCATTTTGTTAGTGATATATAAAACTGCCGAGGATTTATGTGGATTTATTTTGTATCCTGCCACTTTGCTGAAATTTTGAATTATTTCTAGTAGCTTTTTAGCAGAGTCTTTGGGGTTCTCTAAGTATACCATCATGTCATCTGCAAAAAGTGATAGTTTAATTTCCTCATTTCCTACTCTAATTCCTTGAATCTCTTTCTCGGCTCTTATTGCCGAGGCTAGCGTTTCTAGTACTATATTGAATAGTAATGGTGATAGTGGGCAACCTTGTTTCACTCCTGATCTTACTGGGAAAGGTTGCAGTTTATTTCTATTGCATATTATGCTTACTGACGGTCTTAAATATATACTCCTGATTATTCTAAGGAATAATCCATTTATTCCTATACTCTCAAGAGTTTTTAGTAGGAAGGGATGTTGGATTTTGTCAAATGCTTTTTCTGCATCTATTGAGATGATCATATGGTTCTTATTAATTTGATTATTAATATGGTCAATTATATTAATAGTTTTCCTAATATTAAACCAGCCCTGCATTCCTGGAATAAATCCTACTTGATCATAGTGTATTATCTTGGAGATGATTTTCTGAAGTCTTTTTGCTAATATCTTATTTAAGATTTTAGCATCAATATTCATTAAGGAGATTGGTCTATAATTTTCTTTCTCAGTTTTCGATCTACCAGGTTTAGGTATCAGTACCATGTCTGTGTCATAAAAGGAATTTGGTAGGACTCCTTCATCCCCTATTTTTTCAAATAATTTATATAACATTGGGGCTAATTGTTCTTTAAATGTTTGGTAGAATTCACATGTGAATCCATCTGGCCCTGGGGATTTTTTCCTGGGGAGTTGATTAATAGCTTGTTCTATTTCTTTTTCTGAAATGGGACTATTTAAGCAATTTATCTCCTCCTCTGTTAATCTAGGGAGCCTATATTTTTGGAGGAAGTCATCCATTTCACTTAAGTTATCAAATTTATTGGCATAAAGTTGGGCAAAGTAACTCCTTATTATTTCTCTAATTTCCTCTTCATTGGTGGAAAGATCCCCCTTTTCATTTGTAAGACTATCAATTTGATTTTCCTCTTTCTTTTTTTTGATCAAATTTACCAAAGGTTTATCTATTTTATTGGCTTTTTCATAAAACCAACTCTTGGTTTTATTTATTAATTCAATAGTTTTTTTATTTTCAATTTTATTGATTTCTCCTTTTAATTTTTGTATTTCGAGTTTAATTTTTGGTTGGGGGTTTATAATTTGGTCTTTTTCTAGCCTTTTAAGTTGTAAGCCCAATTCGTTAATCTTCTCTTTCTCAATTTTCTTCAAATAAGCCTCTAAAGATATAAAATTTCCCCTTATTACCGCTTTAGCTGCATCCCAAAGATTTTGATATGATGTCTCATCATTGTCATTATCTTGGGTGAAATTGTTAATTGTTTCTATAATTTGCTCTTTCACCCAGTCATTCTTTAAGATGAGATTATTCAGTTTCCAATTACTTTTTGGTCTATTTACCCCTAACTTTTTACTGAATGTAGCTTTTATTGCATTGTGATCTGAGAAGAAGGCATTTATTATTTCTGCCTTCCTACATTTAATTTTGAGATCTTTATGTACTAGTATATGGTCAATTTTTGTATAGGATCCATGAACTGCTGAGAAGAAAGTATATTCCTTCCTATCGCCATTCAGTTTTCTCCAAAGGTCTATCATACCTAGTTTTTCTAATGTTCTATTTACTTTTTTAATTTCTTTCTTGTTTGTTTTGTGGTTTGATTTGTCTAAATCTGAGAGTGCAAGGTTGAGATCTCCTACTATTATAGTTTTACTGTCTATTTCTTCTTGCAGTTCTCTTAACTTTTCCTTTAGAAAGTTAGATGCTATACCACTTGGTGCATATATGTTTAGTATTGATATGGCTTCATTATTTATGCTACCTTTCAGCAGGATATAGTTTCCTTCCTTATCTTTTTTAACGAGATCTACTTCTGCTTTTGCTTGATCTGAGATAAGGATAGCTACCCCTGCTTTTTTGGCTTTACCTGAAGCATAATAGGCTCTGTTCCAACCTTTTACCTTTACTCTGTATGTATCTCCCTGCTTTAAGTGTGTTTCCTGTAGGCAACATATTGTAGGGTTCTGCTTTTTGATCCAATCTACTATCCGTCTCCGTTTGATGGGATCGTTCATCCCATTTACATTTACAGTTAAAATTACTAATTCTGTATTTCCTGCCATCGTATTATCCCCAGATTATGCTTTTTTCCCTTGACCCCCCTGATCCCCCTCCCCGATATTTAATTTACAGACCCCCCTTGTGACGTGCAACCCTCCCTTTTTTTTTTTTTTTTTTTTTTAGGATCCCTCCCCCCTCCCTCCAAGTCCCTTCACTTATTCCCCTTTTCCTTTTCCCTTTTCCTCTCCCCCCTTTTAATGAGGTGACAGAAAATTCTCTGAAAAACAAATATGTCAATTATTTACTCTTTGAGCCTCTTCTGATGAGAGTAAGATTCACACAATGATTCTCCCCCTCACTAAGTTCCCTCAGATATGGTGTATTTTCTATGTCTCTTCCTGGGATGTAGTTTCCCTCTTTTTATCACTCCTTCCCCTTTTTCTGAACCGACCTCCTTCCCTTTACTACACCCCCCTTTTTTTCTTTTATATCAGTAAAATCAAATTATCCTTGAGTATTTTTTATATACCCACAACAGAGTTACAGTTCTCAAGGGTTCTGTGTACCTTTTTCTGTTTCTCTTCAGTCTTGTGGATGTAGATCAAATTTTTTGTTTAAGTCTGGTTTTTTTCTTAGAAACATATAGAATTCCTCTGTTTCATTGAATGACCATCTTCTTCCGTGGAAAAAGATGCTAAACTTAGCTGGGTAGTTCATTCTTGGTTGCAGTCCTTGATCTTTTGCCTTACGGAATATCAGGTTCCAGGCCCTTCTATCTTTTAATGTGGAGGCAGCCAGATCTTGGGTGACCCTTATTGTGGCACCTTGGTATTTAAATTGTTTTTTTCTAGCTGCTTGCAGGATTTTCTCCTTTGTGTGGTAATTCTGCAGCTTAGTCACAATATTCCGTGGTGTTCTTTTTTTAGGGTCTATTTCAGAAGGAGTTCGATGAATTCTTTCCACATCTACTTTCCCTTCTGTTTCTATTATCTCTGGACAGTTCTCTTTGATAATTTCCTGTAAAATAGAATCTAGGCTCTTTTTTTGGTCATAGTTTTCTGGAAGTCCAATAATCCGCAGATTATCTCTCCTAGATCTATTTTCCAGGTCTATAGATTTTCCCAGTAAGTATTTGACGTTGTTCTCCAGCTTCTCATTTTTTTTGTTTTGTTTGACTGATTCTTGGGTTCTCTGTGAATCATTCATTTCTATTTGTTCCATCCTGACTTTTAAGGAGTTATTTTCTTCTTTCACAGTTTTTACTTCTTTTTGTAAATGCCCAATTTCGTTTTTAAATGAATTATTTTGCTCTATTGAATTTTTTTCCATTTCCCTAATTTTTTTTTTTTGAGAATTGTTTTCTTTTTCCAATTCAGAAATTCTATTTTCTTGAGACTTTTTTATCTTTTCCAATTCAGAAATCCTACTTTCCTGTGTTTTTTTAACCTTTTCTAATTCACTAATTTTGTTTCCCTGCATCTCCTGTGAATTCTTTATTTTTTCCAACTCCAATTTCAGGACGTTGTTACTCTCTATCATAACTTCTCTTTCCTTTCCCCATTTTTCTTCGATCTCCCTCAATTTCTTAAGAGCTTCTTCTAGGAGAGAGTTATGTGATGGGGGGCAGGAATTGTTCCCCTTTAGGTTGTTATCTTCTGAATCTTTGCTGTTAACTTCCTCGGGGTTGGGTACCCGCTCTTTCTCTGTATAGAAGGAATCTATAGTTTTTCTAGCTTTTTTGCTCATACTTAAAAAATGTTTTGGGGTCTGTCCCTGGGGTAGGAAATTATTTACTTCTTTACCAGCTTCCTCCCAGACCGGATGGATGCAGCGGCCCCTGCGCCCGCGCTAAGAGAGAGCTCTGGGAGAGAGTTCCCCACCCCCTCCCTGGAAGCGCCTCAGAGGTGATTAGCACTGCTGTGCTTTGAGGGCGTAGAATAGTGAAGACAGAAAGAAGCTCAGCCTATGTGTCCGGGTGGGGAGTGGATGTCTGCAGCAGGTGAAGTGAGAAGCCCCTGCGCTCAAACTGGAAGTGTCTGCCAGAAACCGCGGTCCCTAGTTCAAAGGTTCCGCTTCTCTGGGACTTCCTGGAGCTGAGTTCCACTCCCTCCAGCTAAGCTAGGCCGTGTGTGTTGCCTTGGGCCGTATCCACCCACTTGTCAGTCTCTTAACTATTCTCAGGAGGTAGCTGAGGCCACACCCCCTGGTGCCGAGTCTGCCGAGTCACCCCCAGGGTGGGGGGTGGGGGGGAAATCTAATCTGAGTTTTAAAATATTTTGGCTTTCTCTTCTGAACTGCTAAATAATTAGCAGAGAAGAGCTAACAGCCTGTGCCAGATTCCTTTACCTCAGTGGCTTCTCTGATCCCAGAGCCCCTCCCAGCGCAATGGGCGCAGTGTGCCCCTACCCCACCGTCTGTGCTGGTCTTTCTTATTCCTCCCCTGAGAACTGACCTTTCCTGTTGAAACTCCAGATTCTCTTCAGCTGGTAAGTCGTGCTTCCAGTCCTTGTGGTATCTATCAGTCCTGAGCTAATTTTGAGACTTAATTTATCTAATTGGTTGTGAGGGAGTGAGGACGTTCACTGAGTAGTGTGTTTCTTCTCCGCCATCTTGGCTCCGCCCCTCAACTAGTCTATTTCTTAGCCAATACCAAATGGTTTTGTTGACTGCTGCTTTATAATATAGTTCTAGATCAGGTATAGCTAGGCAACCTTCATTTAATTTTTTTTTTCAATAATTCCCTTGAAATTCTTGACCTTTTGTTCTTCCATATGAATTTTTTTCTAGGTCATTAAAATAATTTATTGGGAGTCTGATTGGTATAGCACTAAATAAATAAATTAATTTAGGGAGTATTGTCATTTTGATAATATTCGCTCAGCCTATCCAAAAGCACTTAATGTCTTTTTAGTTATTTAAATGTGACTTTATTTTTGTGACAATTGTTTTGCAATTTTGCTCATATAATTCCTGACTTTCCTTTGGTAGATATATTCCCAAATATGTTATACTATCGACAGTTATTTTGAATGGAATTTCTCTTTGTATCTATTGCTGTTGGATTATGTTGGTAATGTATAAAAATGCTGAGGATTTATGTGGATTTATTTTGTATCCTGCAACTTTGCTAAAGTTATGAATTATTGCTAATAGCTTTTTAGCAGATTTTTTGAGGTTCTCTAAGTATACCATCATATCATCTGCAAAGAGTGATAGTTTGATTTCTTCATTACCTACTCTAATTCCTTTAATCTCTTTCTTGGTTTTTATTGCTAAGGCTAACATTTCTAATACAATATTGAATAGTAATGGTGATAGTGGGCAACCTTGTTTCACTCCTGATGTTACTGGGAAAGCTTCCAGTTTAACCCCTTATTACATAGGATGGTTACTGTCAGTTTTAAATATATGCTCCTGATTATTTATGGAAAAGTCCATTTATTCCTGTCCTCTCTATTATTTTAATTAGGAATGGATGTTTTATCAAATGCTTTTTCTTCATCTATTGAGTTGATCATATGGTTTTTGTTAATTTGGTTATTGATATAGTCAATTCTACTAATAGTTTTGCTAATATTGAACCAGCCCTGCATCCCTGGTATAAATCCAACTTGGTCATAGTGTATTATCCTGGGGATGATTTTCTGTAGTCTTTTTGCTAATATTTTATTTAGGATTTTAGCATCAATATTCATTAGGGAGATTGGTCTATAATTTTCTTTTTTCTCTTTTCAGCCTACCTGGTTTAGGTATCAGTACCATGTCTCATAAAAGGAATTTGGTAGGACTCCTTCAATTTCTATATTTCAAATATTTTATATAGCATTGCAGTTAGATGTTCTTTAAATGTTTGGTAGAATTCACATGTAAATCCATCTGGTCCTGGGAATTTTTTCTTAGGGAGTTGGTTAATAGCTTGTTCTATTTCTTTTTCTAAGATGGGACTGTTTAACCAATTTACTTCTTCCTCTGTTAATCTGGGAAAGCTGTATTTTTTAAGGTATTCTTCCATTTCATTTAAGTTATCGAATTTATTGGCATAAAGTTGGACAAGGTAACTCCTAATTATCGTTCTAATTTCCTCTTCATTAGTGGCAAGGTCTCCCTTTTCATTTTTAAGACTAACAATTTGCTTTTCCTCTTTCCTTTTTTTAATCAGATTTAATAAGGGTTTGTCTATTTTCTAGTTTTTTTCATAGAACCAACTCTTAGTTTTATTAATTAATTCAATAGTTTTTTTTTTACTTTAAATTTTATTAATCTCTCCTTTTATTTTTAGAATTTCAAGTTTCGTGTTTGTCTGGGGGTTTTTAATTTGTTCCTTTTCTAGCACTTTTAGTTGCAAGCCCAATTCATTGACCTTCTCGTTCTCTATTGTATGCAAGTAGGCCTCTAGAGATATAAAATTTCCCCTTAGTATTGCTTTGGCTGTATCCCACACATTTTGGGATGACGTCTCATTATTGTAATTTTCTTGGGTGAAGTTATTAATTATGTCTATGATTTGCTCTTTCACCCAATCATTCTTTAGTATAAAATTATTTAGTTTCCAATTTTTTTTGATCTATTTTCCCTGACTTTTTATTGAATGCAATTTTCATTATATTGTCGTCTGAAAAGGATGCATTTACTATTTCTGCCTTACTGAATTTGATTTTGAGGTTTGTATGTCCTAGTATATGATCAATTTTTGTATAGGTTCCATGAACTGCTGAAAAGAAAATGTACTCCTTTCTGCCTCCATTTAGCTTTCGCCAAAGATCTATCATATCAAACTTTTCTAGTATTCTATTTACCTCTTTGACTTCTTTCTTATTTATTTTGTGGCTTGATTTATCTAATTCTGAGAGTTCAAGGTTGAGATCTCCCACTATTATAGTTTTGCTGTCTATTTCTTCTTGCAGCTCTCTTAATTTCTCTTTTAATAATTTAGATGCTGCACCACTTGGTGCAAATTTTTTAAATATTGATACTGCTTCATTATTGATGCTACCTTTTAGCAGGATATAATGCCCTTTCTTATCTCTTTTAATTAGATCAATTTTTGTTTTTGCTTGACCTGAGATGAGGATAGCTACCCCTGATTTTTTGGCTTCACCTGAAGCATAGTAGATTCTGTTCCAACCTTTTACCTTTATTCTGTTTGTATCACCGTGTTTCAGGTGTGTTTCCTGTAAACAACATATAGTAGGATTCTGTCTTTTAATCCAGTCTGCTAAGTGCTGCCTCTTTATAGGGGAGTTTACCCCATTCACATTTACAATTAAAATGACTAATTCTATATTGCTTTCCATCCTGTTAACCCCTGCCTGTGCTTTCCTACTTTCCTTCCTTCTTACCCCAGTATTACACTTGTGAGCACCATTTGCTTTTCACATCCCTGCCTTTTTAGTATCCCTCCCCCACTTTAAAGTTACTTCCCTTATTTTACCCCTTTTCCTCACAATTTCTGTATTCCCTTCCCCTTAGCTTACTCCTTCCCTCTCACTTTTCAATGAAGTGGAAGAAGTTTCACCATAAATGAATATGTCTATTGACACACACTATGTTCATCCCCCTCCTTTCTTTCTCTCAGATATAATAGGTTACTTTTGTCTCTTCATGAGATGTAGTACCCCCACTTTACCCTTTTTTATGATATAATTTCCTTTCCTCTGATTTCTAGGACAAATTATACATGTGTTCTTTACATATGTTTATGGCAGAAATATATTTCTCAAGATTTCTTTTTACCTCATTAGAAATCTCTTGAGTTCTGTATTTGAAGATCAAATTTTTGTGTAGATCTGGTTTTTTCATCAAGAATAGATAGATTTAATTTATTTCATTAAATGTCCATCTTCTTCCTTGGAAAAAAGATGCTTATTTTTGCTGGGTTATTTATTCTTGGCTGCATACCAAGTTCCTTAGCCTTTTGGAATATCATGTTCCACGCCCTTCGTTCTTTTAATGTAGATGCTGCTATATCCTGGGTTATCCTTATTGTGGCTCCTCCATATCTAAATTGCTTTTTTTCCTAGCAGCTTCCAGTATGTTTTCCTTCGTCTGATGGTTCTTGAACTTGGCCACTATATTTCTTGCCTTTCTGATTTTAGGGTCCCTTTCAGTAGGTGATTGATGAATCTTTTCAATGTCTATTTTACCCTCCGTTTCTAAAACATCTTGGCAGTTCTCTTTGATAATTTCCTGGAAAATAGTGTCCAGGCACATTTTTTCCTCATATTTTTCAGGGAGTCTGATTATTTTCAAATTGCCTCTCCTGGATCTGTTTTCCAGGTCTGTTATCTTCCTAATAAGGTACTTGACATTCTTTTCCATTGTTTAATTTTTTTCTGGTTTTGCTTGACTACTTCTTGGTTTCTCCTTGAGTCATTTAATTCTACTCATTTGATTCTGATTTTCAATGATGTATTTTCTTCACTCACTTTTTAAATATCTTTTTGTAATTGTCCAATTGAGGTTTTAAGTGAGTTTTTTCTTCTGTGGAATTTTTTCCCATTTCATCAATTTTATTTTTTAGAGAGCAATTTTTTTTCCAACTCACTAATTTTATTTCTCAATGATTTGATTTCTTTATCCACTCTGGATGACTTCTCCAGACTTCCCTTTCCTTTTCCCATTTCTCTTCTAGCTCTCTTGTGAGAGCCTTTTTGATTTCCTCTTTGAGAGTCTTGTGTATTGAAAAGCAGATCATATCCCCTTTAGGGGATTCCTCTGGAGACAGTCTGCTTTTAGTCTCCTCAGAGTTTGAAGTCTCCTCTCTATCCATACAGAAGTTTTCAATGGTTAGAGCCCTTTTAAATTTTTTTGCTCATTTTGTCAGAGCAGAATCCAAGAAAACAAATTGACAAGAGAAACAATTGGTCTGTTCCTGTGGAGGGGATGGTGCTGGATGGTGTTACCAGGCTTCCTCTACAGACTGTGGGAGACAGCAGTGAGGCACAAACAGGACAGTGATGGCTGTGCTGAGTCTGCACCCTGAGGCTCTAAGAATGGACTGAGTCATTCCGGGTATGGGTGGAGGTTGCCAGTTCCTGGTAGATGCTAGCTTTATGCGGTTTTATTCTTTAACTCCTGTGTTTACACCTTCTCTGCTGATCCTGGCTTGCTGCCACGATGAAATATCCACACTGGGGTAAACAGCAGAGATTGCACCTTTCCACTCTGGTCTGAGCAGTGTGAGCTGCCTGCCTCTCTCTTGTTCCTGCCCTCAGTCTGTGCTCAGTCTGTTCATCCACTCCCCCAAGTAAAAACAGATTTTTTTTGGTGAATTTCAAGGATGTCTTCTGTTGGTAATTATTTGTGGGGTTTTTTTTCCGGTCAAGCATTAATTCTGAAGCTTATCATGAAGTAAATTCTGAGAGAAAATGTGGAGCTCAAGCAGCTATGTGCCTCCTCTCTGCCATCTTGGCCGGAAATCCCCAGACTGACCAATATATCTTAAATATGTTAAAGTATAAATTAAACATAATATATGTATACATGTCCAAAGAGTTGTTTTGTTGTACAAAAAGAATCAGACTTTGAAATAGTGTACAATTAGCCTGTGAAGGAAATCCAAAATGCAGGCAGACAAAAATAAAGGGATTGGGAATTCTGTGTCGTGGTTCATAGTAATTTCCCATAGTTCTTTTACTGAGTGTAGCTGGTTCAGTTCATTACTGCTCTATTGGGACTCATTTGGTTCATCTCATTGTTGAAAATGGCCACATCTATCAGAATTGATCATCATATAATATTGTTGTTAAAGTATATAATGATCTCTGGTTCCTGCTCATTTCACTCAGCATCAGATCATGTAAGTCTCTCCAGGCCTTTCTGAAATCATCCTGTTGGTCACTTCTTACAGAATAATAATATTCCATAATATTCATATACCACAATTTATTCAGCCATTCTCCAACTGATGAGCATCCACTTAGTTTCCAGTTTCTGGCCACTACAAAGAGGGCTGCTACAAACATTCTTGCACATACAGGTTCCTTTCCCATCTTTAAAATCTCTTTGGGATATAAGCATAGTAGTAACACTGCTAAGTCAAAGGGTATATGCAGTTTGATAACTTTTTGAGATACTACACACAAGATGGTGGCGTGGAGGCAGACAGCTGTTTTAGCTCCATGTTTTCTCTCAGGACTTACTTCAAGACAAGCCTCGGAGTTAATGCTTGACCGGAAAAGAAATCCACAAATAATCACCAACAGAAGACATCCTTGAAATTCTCCAGAAAAGGTCTGTGTTTGCTCTGGGGAGGGTCGAACAGACTGGGCACAGACTGAGGGAAGGCAAGCCAGAGCAAGACAGGCAGCTCACACAGCTCAGACCAGAGGGGGGAGGTGCAATCTCTGCTGTTTACCCCAGTGTGGATATTTCATCGTGGCAGCAAGCCAGGATCAGCAGAGAAGGTATAAACACAGGAGTTAAAGAATAAAACCCCATAAAGCTAGCATCTATCAGGAACTGGCAACCTCCACCCATACCCGGAATGACTCAGTCCATTCTTAGAGCCTCAGGGTGCAGACTCAGCACAGCCATCACTGTCCTGTTTGTGCCTCACTGCTGTCTCCCACAGTCTGTAGAGGAAGCCTGGTAACACCATCCAGCACCATCCCCTCCACAGGAACAGACCAGTTGTTTCTCTTGTCAATTTGTTTTCTTGGATTCTGCTCTGACAAAATGAACAAAAAAATTTAAAAGGGCTCTAACCATTGAAAACTTCTGTATGGATAGAGAGGAGGAAAATAGAGAGGAAAATATTCCATAGAAGATAAAACCTCAATTGGACAATTACAAAAAGATATAAAAAAAGTAAGTGAAGAAAATACATCATTGAAAATTAGACTCGAAAAAGTACAAATGAATGACTCAAGGAGAAAGCAAGAAGTAGTCAAGCAAAATCAGAAAAACAAAACCATGGAAAAGGATGTCAAGTACCTTATTGGAAAGACAACAGACCTGGAAAACAGATCCAGGAGAGGCAATTTGAAAATAATTGGACTCCCTGAAAAATGTGAGGGAAAAAAAGAGCCTGGACACTATTTTCCAGGAAATTATCAAAGAGAACTGCCCAGACGTTTTGGAAAGAGAGGGTAAAATAGGCATTAAAAAATTCATTTATCACCTACTGAAAGGGACCCTAAAATCAAAATGCCAAGAAATATAGTGGCCAAGTTCAAGAACCATCAGACAAAGGAAAAAATATTGGAAGATGCTAGAAAAAAGCAATTCAGATATGGAAGAGCCACAATAAGGATAACCCAGGATCTAGCAGCGTCCACATTAAAAGAACAAAGGGCCTAGAATATGATATTCTGAAAGGCTAAGGAACTTGGTATGCAGCTAAGAATAACTTATCCAGCAAAAATGAGCATCGTTTTCCAGAGAAGAAGATGGACATTTGACAAAATAAATGAAGTCCATCTATTCTTGATGAAAAAACCAGACCTACATAAAATGTTTGATCTTCAAATACAGAACTCAAGAGATTTCTAAAAAGGTAAAAAGAAATCTTGAGAACTATACTTCTGCCATAAAGATATGTAAAGAACATATGTATAATTTGTCCTAGAAACTAGAGGTGGAAAGGAAATTATATCATAAAAAAGTGTAAAGTGGTGGTACTACATCTCATGAAGAGGCAAAGGTAACCTATTATATCTGAGAGAAAGAAAGGAGGGAGATGAACATAGTGTGTATCAATAGACATATTTGATTTATGGTGAAACTTCTTCCACTTCATTGAAAAGTGAGAGGGAAGGAGTAAGCTAAGGGGAAGGGAATACAGAAATTGTGAGGAAAAAGGGTAAAATAAGGGAAGTAACTTTAAGGTGGGGGAGGGATACTAAAAAGGGAGGGCTGTGAAAAGCAAGTGGTGTTCACAAGTTTAATACTGGGTAAGGGGGGTAAGAGGGAAGGAAAGGGGAAAAAGCATAAGTAGGGGTTAATAGGATATAGAATTAGTCATTCTTACCATAAATGTGAATGAGGCAAACTCCCTCATAAAGAGGAAGCAGTCAGCAGACTGGATTAAAAGTCAGAATCCTTCCATATGTTGTTTACAGGAAACACACCTGAAACAGGGTGATACATTCAAACTAAAAGTAAAAGGGTGGAGCAGAATCTGCTATGCTTCAGGCAAAGCCAAAAAAGCAGGGGTAGCCATCTTCATCTCAGATCAAGCAAAAACAAAAATTGATCTAATTAAAAGAGATTAGGAAGGGCATTATATCCTGCTAAAGGGTAGCATCAATAATGAAGCAGTATCAATATTAAACATATACCCACCAAGTGGTGCAGCATCTAAATTCTTAAAAGAGAAATTAAGAGAGCTGTAAGAAGAAATAGACAGCAAAACTATAAAAGTGGGAGATCTCAACCTTGAACTCTCAGAATTAGATAAATCAAACCACAAAATAAATAAGAAAGAAGTCAAAAAGGTAAATAGAATACTAGAAAAGTTTGATATGATAGATCTTTGGCTAAAACTAAATGGAGACAGAAAGGAGTATACTTTCTTCTCAGGAGTTGATCATATACTAGGGCATAAAAACCTCAAAATCAAATGCAGTAAGGCAGAAATAGTAAATGCATCCTTTTCAGACCACAATGCAATCAAAATTACATTTAATAAAAAGCCAGGGGAAAATAGACCAAAAAATAATTGGAAACTAAATAATCTTATACTAAAGAATGATTGGGATAACTTTTTCAGCATAGTTCCAAATTGCTCTCCAGAATGGCTGAATGTATTCACAATTCCACTAACAATGTATCAGTGTCCCTGTTTTCCCACATCCACTCCAACATTGTACATTATCTTTCCCTGTCATTCTAGCCAATCTGACAGGTTTATAGTGGTATCTCAGAGTTGTCTTAATTTGCATTTCTCTGATAAATAATGAATTGGAGCATCTTTTCATATGGCTAGAAATAGTTTCCATTTCTTCATCTGAGAATTGTCTGTTCATATCCATTGACCATTTATCAATTGGAGAATGCCTTGATTTCTTATAAATTAGAGTCAATTCTCTTTGTATTTTGGAAATGAGGCCTTTATCGGAATCTTTGACTAAAAAATGTATTCCCGGTTTATTTTTTTCCATTCTAATCTTATCTGCATTAGTTTTGTTTGTACAAAAATTTTTCAATTGATATTATCCAAGTTTTCTATTATGTGATCAATAATGACCTCTAGTTCTTCTTTGGTCATAAATTCATTCCTCTTCCACAGGCCTGAGACATAAACTATCCTATGTTCTTCTAATTTATTTATAATCTCATTCTTTATTCCTAGGTCATGAACCCATTTTGACCTGATTTTGGTGTACAGTGTTAAGTGTGGCTCAATACCTAGTTTCTGCCATATTGATTTCCAATTTTCCCAGCAATTTTTGTCAAACATTGAGTTCTTATCCCAAAAGCTGGGGTCCTTGGATTTGTGAAACACTAGATTATTAAAATTATTAATTATTTTGTCCTTTGGACCTAACCTATTCCACTGATCAACTAGGCTATTTCTTAGTCAATACCAAATGGTTTTGATAACTCCTGCTTTAACTGGAAAGATGTGGATCAATTCTGATGGATCTGGCCATTTTCAACAATGAGATGAACCAGATTAGTTCCAATACACCAGTAATGAACGGAACCAGCTACACCCAGCAAGAGAACTCTGGGAGATGACTATAATCCACTGCATGGAATTCCCAATCCCTCCAATTTTGTCCGCCTGCATTTTGGATTTCCTTCACAGGCTAATTGTATGCTATATTAAAGTCCGATTCTTTTTGTACAGCAAAACAACTCTTTGAACATGTATACATATATTGTATTAAATTTATACTTTAACATATTGAACATATATCGGTCAACCTGCCATCTGGGGGGGGGGGAAGGAGGGGAAAAATTAGAACAAAAGTTTTGGCAATTGTCAATGTTGTGAAATTACCCATGCATATATCTGGTAAATAAAAACTATTAAAAAGAAAGAAAGAAAGAAAGAAAGAAAGAAAGAAAGAAAGAAAGAAAGAAAGAAAGAAAGAAAGAAAGAAAGAAAGAAAGAAAGAAAGAAAGAAAGAAAGAAAGAAAGAAAGAAGGAAGGAAGGAAGGAAGGAAGGAAGGAAGGAAGGAAGGAAGGAAGGAAGGAAGGAAGGAAGGAAGGAAGGAAGGAAGGAAGGAAGGAAGGAAGGAAGGAAGGAAGGAAGGAAGGAAGGAAAGGAAGGAAGGAAGGAAGGAAGGAAGGAAGGAAGGAAGGAAGAAAGAAAGAAAGAAAGAAAGAAAGAAAGAAAGAAAGAAAGAAAGAAAGGTTTTATACAAATGCACATTTGAAAAACCAGAGAGATTAGATGGACAATCCAGTTAGGTGAAGGTAAATTCTCTGAATCTGAAAAGAAGAGTCATGAAGTGAATAGGGAGGAAGGGAAGGGAGGAAAAATAGAGTCCAAGTACCCTTTTGAACAAAATATTTTATTTGATTTTGCTGTCATTCGGTTGTTTCAGTAATATTTGACTCTTTATGACTCCATATGGGGTTTTCTTGGCAAAGATCCTGGAATGGTTTGCCATTTCTTTTTCCAACTCATTTTTATAGATGAGGAAAGTGTGTCAAATAGGATTAAGTGGCATGCCAAGTGTCACACAGCTATTAAATATCCAGGATCAGATTTGAATTTTGGGAAGATAAGTCTTCCTGACCCTAGGCTCCATGCTCTATCCATTGGGCTGCCTAGCTGCTCTAATTTGATATTAAGATAATGTCTGTTAAATTATTAAATTTGCTGTTATGGGAGCCAGACCATTGGAGACAATGTGATACAAGATAGAATGCAATGCCACAACTAGGCTCGCAAGAATAAACATTGCTCAAATTTGACTAAAAACATGATTGAGAGCTTATTATGTACACCAACTTTTCCTAAGGATAATTCTGAGCCTTGCACTACCTTGAAAAGAAATCATTGGATTTGTGTAATGGACCTAGAACTGATCCCCCTGTGTGGAAGGGAGCCGCCCTAATGTCAGTCATCTCCAGGATGTGGTTCTGGGTTGACTATTAGAGCTACATGTCAGTAGATGCGTGGAACTATGAGTTGCCTGGCCATATAAGGAGAAAAACGGCTAGGCATTGCTAAAGGAGCTGGCCCCGCCCATGAAGGGAGGAATCGGGGAGGGTCCAAGAAGATTCTGTATAAAAGTAGGGAACAGCAACGGCTCGGGGAGGCATTTTGGGGAGCAGACAATAAAGAACAGCTCTGCTACATGTTGGCTCTCTGTTTGCTTATTCCCCGCTTCTGTCTCCGAAGTGGGGCCGGAGATGTCCGAAGGCTGGAGGAAGCTAGCAGCTCGCGGTAAGGTACTTTCGGTTTCCAGTGAGACTGCAATAAGTGGTGTGGCAAGAACCCCAACAGATCTGATGATTTTTCATTGTTTGAGAGACCCTGCAACATGGACACTTCTTCCACTAATGCATATTGACATATCAACAAAATCAAGCTTAATCTATGTGCAAGGAACCACACTAAATGCTAAATAATGTACAACAAAGACCAAAATACTCCTTGCTCTCAAGTGATTTGGTCATGGTCATATAGCCAGTTTGTGTGGAAGATAGAATTTAAATCCATGTCTTTTTATCCTGAGACTGGTTATTTTTCCAAGATGCCATACTATTTTGGGGGTAACTAAATGTCAATCAGATAAAATATAAACTTCTTTGTCAGGTATTGAAAGACATCCATAATCTGCCTTCAACTAATCTTGTTTCACAAAAATTTCCTTCATTGTCCTTTAATTTCTTTTTTTTTTTTCTTTTCTTTTTTTCTAGTCTTTAAATTTCAGACAAACTAGATAACACTTTCCAAGTCACATCCTTCCCTATCCTTCTTCTGTCATCTTCCCAGGTTGTTTTTCATTCTTGGAAAATACTCCCTCATTTTCTCTATCATTGCCTTCAAGATTTATTTCAGGTAATCCCAGAAAGCAGAAACTTTGTCTCCTGACAATTGAGAACCAATTGTACCTCTGGCATTTTCCTTAAAGAACTCTGTCTGGAACCCTGCTTTCCCACCATCACATTTAATATTTGAATCATATTTATCTGTGGTCTTCCTACATCTTGCCTATTAGACTGTAAACTCCATTATATATATATAAACATAGTTAACTATATGAGTATAATCTAGTTCCTACTTGTTGAATTTGATTTCATTTTGCAATAAGATATAGGAGAAGGGAGAAGCCATCCTATAACATGATTAAAGTAATTTTATCTTTTTTTTTTTTTTTTTTTTTAATTCTAGTTAACTTCAAACCCTTTGGTTTTATAAATAGAGTGGAGCAATAAGTCAGTGGTAACTGAATACATTCTGTTGGGTCTGTCTAGTTCTTGGGGACTCTAGCTTTCCCTTATCTTTGTCTTCGCTATATTTTATGGAGCTGCTGTGCTGGGAAAGCTGCTAGCACATTATCCTCACAGTCATTACAAACTCTCGCCTGCACTTTCCCAGTTACTTTCTCCTCATCAATCTCTCTTTCACTGATGTGTTTCAGGCTACCTTTGCTACTCCTAAAATGATTGCTGACTTCCTCAATGAGCACAAGACCATCACTTTTGAGGGCTGCATGTCTCAAATCCTTTTTTTACATGTATTTGGGGGCAGTGAAACAGTGCTTCTTGCAGCAATGGCCTATGACAGGTACAGGTATATTTGCAAACTCCTTAACTATATGACAATCATGAGCAAATATGTGTGCACTGCTTTGGTGGGGGTTTCATTGACTATTGGTATCCTGCATTCAGCAAGCCACTTGGCTTTCACAATGAACTTTCCTTTCTGTGGGCCTAACAAGGTAGAGAATTTCTTCTGTGACCTTCCCCTAGTGATCAAGCTTGCCTGTTTAGACACTTACTTTCTGGAGATCATGGTACTGACCAACAGTAGGCTGCTATTGCTCATCTGCTTTATCCTTTTCCCAATGTCTTACACAGTTTTCCTTGTCACTATCTGAGGTAAATTCTCTAAAGGGACCTCAAAAACACTTTTCACCCTGTCTGACCATACTGTTGTTGTGGTGCTTTTCTTTGGACCACTGATCTTCATCTACATTTGACCTATTGACAGTTTCTCCATTGACAAGTTTATTTCTATATTTTTCACCATCTTTATTCCATTCTTGAATCAGTCATCTATACTCTGAGGAATGAAGAGGTGAAGGCAGCCATGAGGAAACTGGGGAATCGGCACATAGATTTCAAGCAGATGTCCTAGGTATATCAGTATGATGAGGAAGTTCATTCCTGAGATGTTCAAATTGATTTTTATTCTGAATATATGATGTGTAATCATCATATTTCTGTTGTTTTTGTTGGCTTCTGAATATTATAGGGTTCAGCTCTGTAGAATTCTGCAATAGAGCTCATTGGTTTTGTGGATGCAGATGTATAGAATGAGTCATTATGATGAAATAGTATACAATAATACATTTATAGATCAGGAAAGGACTTTAAAAATCAATCATCTAGCCTAATTTTTTTCATGTTGCTGCTAAAAGAAAGAAAATTAGCATTTATATAGCACCTACTATGTGCCAGATACTGAGCTATATGCTTTACCAATATTATCATATTGGATCTTCATAACAACCCTAGGACATAAGTTCTGTTATTAACTCCATTTTATAATTAAAGAAACTGAAGTATGTAAGTTAAGTGATTTGGTCAATGTCACACATCTAGAAAGTGACTGACATCTTTCTGATTCCAGGACTAGTGTTTTATCTACTATAACACCAAGTTACATCACAAAATGATGACTGCCAAAGAAAGGATTAGAATTCATGCTTTCTGTTCCATTTCTACTATGTAATAGTAGAAATCCCAGAGCAAAATAGAAAAGATAGTGTACAAAGATCAAGTCTACCCCTGAGCTAGTACCAGGTTCTTCCTGGCCAACAGCTGAAGCTGTCTTTCTAAATAATGTATTTTCTTCTGTTGTTTTGTCATTTTAAAATATAATGTTCACATTTTACCTGTGGGAAACTGTCAGTGTGTGTTTTCTATTTGTTCCCTAGTATTGAATATAAATCATATAAGTAGACATCCTCTTTTTACAAACTTCTTGCCCCATAATTCATTTATTAAAGAAACACTTCCAAGAAATTATGTAATACACAATATTTTGTTGTGAGGGATGGGAAGGAACCTATAATATGCAACCTTGGTTACCATAAAGATTACTTTATTCTATGAAAATTGGAGTCAAGTAAGAAAGAAGGCAGTTTGAATACAAATCTCTTTTGAGCCTGTTTTGTTTAGGTGGCAGAAATTTGTACAAATCCTATCCAGTTTTCAGATAAGTATACTGGGTGATTTTGGTCTTCAGTTCTCAAGTGCCCTGTGAATAGACTGAACTCAGGGATCATTTAATTGTTTAGTTAGTTGTTCAGCAAATGGGAGAGAGCAGAATTTTTCTCTATCCAGTACAGAACAAATCCAAGATTTATTTTTCTTCTTTGTTTTGTTTTGTTTTTGTTGCAAATGATTGATAAGAGAAGAAAGAATGTGGATTAGCAGACCCAAAGATAAGAATCAAGATGGCCAGCAATTAAAGAGATGAAGTCCAAACTTTAATAGCAGAGAGAAGCTCATCAACCACATGGCCAGACCCAGCCAAGATTCACCTAACAGAGTGGAGGTTTGCTATGAAAAGACACACCCCTATAGAAATAATATGCTCAGTGGACAGCAGAGATGCAGTGACCAATAGGGAGCAGCAGAGAGCAATGTGAGTCTATCCCTATAGAAGATGGTACTACTCTGTATAACTATTTTGTATAAGTTGCCCAAGCCATGTGTGTGTTTTTGATAACTCATTTATTTTCTTTTTGTGTATATCTATGTCTTATACCTTCTTTATTCATATCCTGGCACACTGGTTCCTGCTGTAAGTGATAATATTATTGGCAATTTATTTGGTATTTCTTTTTGATTTTATATTTTTTATTTTGAATTAATGTGTTCTCTGACTATCAAATAACAATAAAATCCATTTTTAAGAGCTGGAAACTGACTCTGAGTCTTGTTAACAACCATTCAGTATTTTCAACTTGGAAGCTCACATTCAGGGTGAACTGGAACCCTCCTGTAAAAGAAGATTAAATTTTTTAGTGTGAGGTTAGGGCTCAGAAATCATCAAACTACAAATCAGTGTTAATTTATTGTTTTATTTTTCCCACTGTTTAGACTTAAGAAAGAGACAGAAAAAATGTTAATCATATAGATAAAATGTAAATGTGAGTCAAAAAGTTGGTTGGTAAATATTGACCAGTACCGTAATGCAAGAGGGGCCACAAGGCCTATGTAAGCATAGGCTAAAAGCACAATACCATTAACTAGTGGATTTGTAAAAAATAAACATAAATTTTGAGGGAATGATCATTTTGGGAGTGGTCACAAAAGAATATATTCATTATTGTACAGCAATTCAGCCAAGACTGTATTGTATTTTTGGATACTGATCAAAGTTCTCATATTTATAGTTGATTTATAAATGGTGGATCAATAGAAGGAAATCTGATGATTTTTTATTTATAGGGTCTATAAGGGAAGTAAAGAATCAAAGGCAAAGAAACTCTGTTTTTTCTTCAACTCAGCCTTATCACTGAAGGAAGATGCTTCATCATGCCTAAATAATTCAAAAGATAATATTAGCATCCCTCCTCATCTCAATTGTGGAAGCATGGCCTATCTGTGTTGGCAATAAAAATCAGGAACGTTAAAACAATCACCTTTAATTGTGCTTAATTACACTGGATACTATATCTTTAGGTTTTGAAATCCTTTAAGACAAGTAATGCTTCCTCATTTTGTTTATTCCTAGTACCTGACAATGCCTTACAAATAACAGGCTTAATTTTTTTTAATTTTTAAATTTATTTCAAACATATAAAATGAGAAAAGAAAGAAAATTCCAGGCACACAGTAGAAAATATGAGAAGATTAAATATAAAACAAGAAAACCTTTAAAATAAATATTCCACATTATTTTCAAAGCTAGCTTTTCTTTGCTTCCTTGTATTTTCTTTTATTTTGCATTGTGTACTTTTTGCTTTATTATTTACCCTTCTTCTCCTTTCTCACCCCTAAAGAAGACTGCAATTAGACACACATATGCATATACATATACACAAATATATTATATACATATCTATTAACATACACATATATACACATAAATTTAAAACCATTTCATGCTTATTTCCACTTACCATCTCTTTCTCTGAAAGTGAATAGCAAGTTCCTTCATAAGTTCAAGTCTTTCCGAGTTCTTCTACATAATCAATTATTTCTTATACCACAATAATATTCCAACCTAATAAATGAAAGATTGTCTGTGAAAAGTTTTTTCCCCCAATTTTCTGAATTATTTCTATTCTTGGCTACATAGGTTTATTTATATAAAGAAATTTTAATTTAAAATAATTAAAATTTTTAAAAATTTTTAAAAAAAGTAAGAAAATTCTTCACCTGAAAAAAACAAGAAAAATTATCCATTTTACACTTCAACTATGCTCTCACTTTTTAAGATAGTTTAAAATATGATCCTGCTGAATCTACTTTCTTTACATCTTTTTCCCCTGCTTTCTTTGAAGTTTCTGACATTTTATTCTTCATTTTAAACTTTATTATTATTATTTTTCCAATATAATAAAATATAACATTGAATAGTCAGGTAAAATAGTCATTTCTACAATAACAGATATTTAATGAATACTTATTTGATTGAATATCTTACCAAAACATCTAGAGCAATTTAGGGGTACACCTCCTTGGACAGTCACTTGTATCTTTTTCTGGAAGATGGACAAGGTGTGGTTCTGAACAAGGTGAAGGTGTTTAAAATTATGAGCACATATACTTTTAAAAAATATTTTATAATTATAACTTTTTTTTGACAGTACATATGCATGGGTAATTTTTTACATTATCCTTTACACTCACTTCTATTCCAATTTTTCCCTTTCTTCCCTCCACCTCTTCCCCTAGATGACAGGCAGTCTTATACATGTTAGATATATTATAGTATATCCTAGATACAATATATGTGTGCAGAACTGAATTTCTTGTTGCACAGGAAGAATTGGATTCAGAAGGTAAAACTAACCGGGAAGAAAAACAAAAATACAAACAGTTTATACTCATTTCCCAGTGTTCCTTCTCTGGGTATACCTGATTCTGTCCATCATTGATCAATTGAAACTGAATTAGATCTTCTCTTTGTCAAAGATATCCACTTCCATCAGAATACATCCTCATATGGTATTGTTGTTGAAGTGTATAATGATCCCCTGGTTCTGCTCATTTCACTAAGCATCAGTTCATGTGTCTCTCCAAGCCTCTCTGTATTCATCCTGCTGGTCATTTCTTACAGAACAATAATATTCCATAACATTCATATACCACAATTTACCCATCCATTCTCCAATTGATGGGCATCCCTTCATTTTCCAGTTTCTAGCCACTACAAAAAGGGCTGCTACAAACATTTTTGTACATGTGGGTCCCTTTCCCTCTTTTAAGATCTCTTTGGGATATAGGCCCTGTAGAAACATTGCTGGGTCAAAGGGTATGCACAGTTTAATAACTTTTTGAGCATATTCCAAAGTGCTCTCCAGAATGGTTGGATTAGTTCACAACTCCACCAACAATGCATTAGTGTCTCAGTTTTCCCACATCCCCTCCCACATTCATCATTATTTTTTCCTGTCATCTTAGCCAATCTGATAGGTGTGTAGTGGTATCTCAAAGTTGTCTTAATTTGCATTTCTCTGATAAATAGTGATTTGGAACACTTTCATATGAGTGGAAATAGTTTCAATTTCATCATCTGAAAATTGTCTATTCATATCTTTTGACTATCAATTGGAGAATGGCTTGATTTCTTATAGAGTCTGTTCTCTATATATTTTTGAAATGAGGCCTTTATCAGAATCTTTAACTGTAAAAATATTTTCCCAGTTTGTTACTTCCCTTCTAATCTTGTTTGCATTAGTTTTGTTTGTACAAAGAGTTTTTAATTTGATGTAATCAAAATTTTATATTTTGTGATCAATAATGATCTCTAGTTCTCCTTTGGTCACACACAAATTCCTTCCTCCTCTACAAGTCTGAGAGGTAAACTATACTATGTTCCTCTCATTTATTTATGATCTCATTCTTTAGGGCATATACGCTTTTGCGTTTAATTTTAATTATTAACACTCAAATCTGGGATTTACATAAAAACAACAAATCAAGTCTTGATTTGTAGGGAATTTAAATATCCAGGAAAGTGCTCAGTTATGTATAATTAAATTGAAAAGCCTCCCTTGCCAAGGCAAGACTTCTCCTAGTCACAAAGGAGGCTCATCACCAATCCCAAGTCTGACCAGTCAGCTTACAGTCCTTTTACCATGGGACATTGGTGAAGGGAGTTGAGGGAAGAAGGAGGTCTATTTGTTTGACTTACAAGATCCTCCCCAATCCAGGCAAGCAGCCACAAAGAAATGTCTGATAGCAGAGCAGAGGTTTTAATGGAGGATCACAGAAGGAAATTCACAAACAAAAGATTATTGACATATCCCTGTCTCTGGTTTCCATGAGACTAAACCTTAAAGGGAAGAGGACATTGGGCATCATAGATATATAGATTTACAATCAGAAGTGACAGAAGTCAGGTGTAGCTATCATGTAGACAGATGAAAAAAAATTAAATAAGTGAAGTGATTGGTCCAGAATCAAACAGCCAGCAAATATCTAAAGCAGTATTTGAATGCAGATCTTCCAAAATTCAACTATAAAAGTACTTCTTGCCTAAAGTTGTTGTTTCAAGGCTTAAATTAGAAAGTAAAAGATCATTGTAAACATAAAATGTTATAAAAAATATAAGTTGATTTTTAATCATTTAACACTTTCCAATCAGTGATATTTATTCTGGGTACATTGGAAAGTCTCATTTTCCACTAAGCCCACACTTTTGGGGGAAAAGAAAATAGAACTCTGAGTTTTCTAGGTTACTCATAGAAGTATATGAAATACAAGACAGTCTTTACTTCTCCTCTCTATTCTTTCATGCAGTTATTTTTATTTCTCACTGCCAGACAAAAAGAATTCTCAGCTACCATCTTCTTCCTAATTTTTCTTTCCAAATGGGCAGCATTCCAGTTGGATCATTGACTTATAACCATTCAACCAAGGCTAGTGTTGCCATGATAACATGACCAGTCCTGTTTTTGAACCCTAGAATTGTTTTTCTTTCTGGTTGTAGAATTTGAAAATAACAACAAGAAAAACAAAAGTTTTTATCCAATTGATACTTTATAACTACAAAATATTTTATAGACATTATTTCACTGCATCCTCACAATAAGCCATTGAGCTGGGTAACATAAGTATTATTAAGCTCAACCTGCAAATAAGAAAATTGAGTCTCAGAGAAGGAAGTGAATTGTCTCAGATCACACAGCTAAGTGTGTGGGAGAGTTGAATCCAGTTTTGTCTCTAAATGCTCTGAATATCTCTTTTAACAAATGGCTTATTCCTATATATAGTAATTAATTCATTTCTAAAGGATATTTTCCTCTTATATAAAATAATGAATATAAAACAACAATAATAGCCACAATAATAATAGTTAAAATTCATATAGCATTTTACAATAGGCCAGGAATTGTGTTAAACAATTTTTTAGGGAATTGAAGCTAAGTGACTTTGCTCAGAGTCACACAGCTAATGTCTGAGGCCAGATTTGAATTCGGGTCCTCTTAACTTCAAGGCTGGTGCTCTCTCCACTGCATTACCTAGCTATCCCTGTGCTAACCATTTCATAATTATTATTTCATTTGATCTTCACAAACAAATCATGGAAGACTGGTAGTATTATCATTCCCATTTTACAGGTAATAAAATTGAGGTAGACAGTGATTACCTTGCTCAGAGTCACATAGGTAGCAAGTGTAAGAAGCTAAATTTGAACTCAAGTGATCTTAACTACTATTACAGTGCTTTATCCACAACATGGGTTCATCACTGCCCAAGACCCTCCTTTATAGGAAATGAGTTGGGGGCACAAAAGTGAGGCAAATAATGAAATAATTCTATAAAACTTCTTCTTAAAGAACAAATCTTTTAATAAGGTATTTGGCTCTGCAATTTTCTAGCTGTGTTATGGGCAAGTAGCAACTTGTCTGATCCTTTATTTTCTCAATTGTATTAAGCATAATAATACTTGCACAATTTACCTCACAGGGATGTTATAAATTAAATGCTTGTTAACTATTAAGTATTATAAAATATTGAAACACCATTTTCTTTATTATTATCCATTACCTGTTCTTATTCAATGTTTGTTTGAAAAAGCACTCTAAATCATCCTTAGGGAGTCTTTGGCACTAAAACTCTTCCAGGTTTTTGAATCCTCCCCAGAACAAGATGACTTCAGCTGTCAAAGCATAGATCTCTAGAGTGTCTGCTGGTCATTGTGATTTTATGTCATCATTGACCTAATTAATCTCTAATTTTCAAGGGAAAGTATCTGCCTATATCTATGTCATTGAGAACAGTAAGACTGCAGCAGGTGGAAAACTTGAAACCAGAGAAGATACCCTATGTCCTGAAGAATGCTGCTACAATAAGATCAACTTTTTAACTAGTAAGTGAAGAGAATATAAAAGAAAGGGTGAGAAGGGAAAAATGTTGATTTAGTATCCTAAAGTGAAGGAAAGAAGGGCACTGAAATAGATTTCCAGAAACTCTTTCCCCCTTTAATCTTTTTAAATTCCATATAAATTTTCTCTAATTTTTTCTATGGTAGGTCTAGTTTACCTTTAATATTATGTCTGGATCTCTTTATATTTGACATAGAATTGAATCAACAACTTTTTGTCAGTTATTGTGACACTCTGTATTTGTTTGTCATCTGTGTGAATGGATTGGCCCTTGTAAAGAAAAAAAGAACCTATAATATTGATTACTATCACGAAAATGACTAGTATCATCATAGAATCATGGAGTTTTAGAGGTGAAAGGGACCTTGGAGATCATCATATCCAAACCTTTTATTATATAGTAGAAGAAATAATTGCAGTTTACAGAGGTGAAAGAACTTTCTGAAGGTCACCTAGTGGTTTAATCATGGCAGACTGAAGGTTTGCTGATTATCAACCCAATGGTTTGGGTTTTTGCTTTTGTTGTTGTTATTTGGGAGGTTTCATTATTAGAAAAATTTCTTTAACTATTTCTCTCTGTCTTCAACTTAATAAAAAAGATACATAAATGTAATAGGAATTTATCTGCATGATAATTCAAATATAGTCGATGACAAGGTCAAATGATAGATGCAAATGCCATTTGTTTAGCATTTGCTGTGAGCACACTGTGTCCCTGCATGAATTCTGATTTTGAGAGCCTTACAATATTTTTTCAATTTTTTGTAATTTAACAAAAATATTTTATTTTCAAATTGTGGCACAAATGAACATTTTCGTAACATAGTACAATAAATGAGATGGTTGCATAGGAAACTGCAAATCTACTATGTAAAACTTGCTATTTCCATTGAATATACAACAAATTTATCCTGAAAATTTCTTTTTTTCCCCTCCATCTCCCAACTAAAGGATACCATTAGAAACAAATAGGTACATGTAAAATAATCTTATGCATATTTATATTTATCATTTCTTTCTCTGGATACAGATAGTTTCTACTTTCACATGTCCTTCATTTGTATATTTCTAAAATCAAAATGTCTTAGTCATTTAACAAGCAAAAACCAAAGAAAATACATCTTCTATCTTCCAAATTCATTCAGCTGATGTTTTTACTATGAGAATTCAATATTCTCAATTCCCTACAAGGAAATCTATTAAAACCCACAAAATTAATATGCATTTAATAAAAGGAACTGTACTTCACCTGAAAATTAGAGGTGTTTTTTTTTTTTTTTTTTTTTTTTTTTTTTTTTTGTGGTGATTGCTATTCTGAATTCTGGAAGTTCTCCTTTGCAGACAAACTGCTGGGTTTCTTACGTTCACATTATTTGTTTTTAAATTTTTTATTGAGATCTTTGTTTCTATATTATCTTAATTACTTAAATCTATCTTCTCTCATCCAGCAAGCAATCTATTGTAACAATGAATAAAAAAGAAAAACAGTCCACCAAAACTAACACATTAACTCTGTGAAACAGTTTATGATATATTCCACATTCAGTAATGTATACATAAAAAAGGGCTTTAACCTTCTATTGTGTCATGGACCCCTTTGTCATTCTGATGATGCATATGAACCCCTTCCCAAAATCATGTTTTAAATAATTAGGGAAATTTAAAATTTCAGTTATAAGTTAGTCAAAAATATATTTTTCCCATCTAAATTTAAGGATGCTTTGAAATTTATCCATTGTTAGTCCATAAAACTGCAGCTAAGAAACTCTGTTCAAAAGCACCCTAGAAGCTGCCTCTTTGCCACAACTATGAGAATGAATGTGCAGACACTATCAAGTTAAATCGGGGCTGGAGGAACAGCTGCTTAAAACACCCCCATTATCTTGCTATTTGGGATGGTGGCCAGAGATTTGGTCTGGTAGCCATTGTGTTTTGTTACTGAAAATGACATATAGACATGTTCAGAGACCACAAATTGAAAAAAGTAACTCTTAGACAAAATTGTGAAGTATGTTGTCTTCACTATCTTTTCCACTATGTATCCTATACCTTCCAAATTTTCCTCTTTCAGAGTTTTCTCCAAGTACTCCCTTCAAAATTTCCTGGGACTCCATTTTCCTGGGACATCCTATTTAGCCTAGTTTCCCCCATTTTATTATCAATTCATGCTATCTTTTTTTCCCTTGTCCTTAAAGCTAGTTACTTCCACATTATTCTCCTTCTTATCAAACTTTATTGTCATTTATTGCATCCATTAAGGTTACGTTCTTTGTGCCTTATAAGGTGATGATTGATTACTCTAAGTAAAAGAGTACTTGTTAAAGTGCCAGTTACCGAATTTAAGTGACTTATCCATGATCACATAGGTAGGAAACACATCAGAATCAATAAGGAAAAAGATGATTAAACATTTTAAGTGAATTCCTAAGGTCCCATGACTATTTAAAAGGCAGAAGTGGGAATAAAAGTATTACAATACATTGTTTTGGTTAATATTCTCAAATCCAACATTTTATTTTTAAATTGGTAACCCATCATAAGGAAAAAGCTTTAATGTTGTGGAAGTCCCTATTAATCAAGCAATTTTCAAATCCCTGGAGTGGAATAAGGGAATCATTAACATTCCATCAGTACTATTGTCTAGAGGAAGATCATCTTCAAGAGGAAAATTCTGTCCCATAAGTGTTATCATCAAGCAAAACAGAGATCAGTATAGGTATCTCAAAATCCATTTTGTATTTGGAAGGAAGAATAGGAACTAGGATGGACATATTAAAGAAGATTAATCCTATTTTAGTCATGGGAAACTGGGGAACCATACCACATATAGTATGAGAAGTTTAATAAGGAAATTATTCCATGATGTATAGAGAAAAAGGGAAGACAGTCACAAAATCATAATATCACAAAAAGGAATTCAAAGATCAGAACGGGAATCTCCCTATATAATATCTCCATTAGAACTTTACTTGTAATTCTTTATTATTAAGAATTGACTACTGCTGCAAACAGCCTACTCCATTTTTAAATAACTATTTCTTCTTTTTGCATTGAGCTAAAATATTTCTCCTGATGTCTCTACAACTTTCATGCACTTTTCCTAATTTTGGCTTCTGATATCAAAAGAGAGTAAAAGAGAAAGAGTAACCTTCAATCAATATTCAGACACAATCAGTTTCTTTTTTGGGTATGGATAGGATTTTTCATCATAAGTCTTTCAGATAAGTCATGGATAATTGTAGTGATGAGAACAGTATAGTCATTTACAGCTGGTCATCCCAGAACATTACTATTACTTTGTAGACGCATACTTCACTTTGCTTGAATTCATGGAGGATTTTCCAGGTTTTTTTCCTAATCACATCTTACTTATCAAGATAATAATTTCTTTAAAAATAGAATTGAGGATGGAAACTAATGTATTTTGACAAGAAGCAATAAAATGAATCAAAGAGAAAGAAAAATTAGAAGAGAAAGAAAACTCACTCACTGTGAAAATTACTGACCTGAAAAAATGATATAGGAGATATAATTTAAAAATCATTGGATTATCTGAAATCTATGATAAAAAACAAACAAACGAAAACAAACAAACAAAAAAGAGCCTAGAAATTATCTTTCAATAAATTATCAAGAAAAATTGCCTTGATATTTGAGAAGCACAGGGCAAAATAGTAATCACCTCTGGAAAGAGATCTCAAAATTAAAACTCCCAGGAATATTTTAGCCAAATTCCAGAATCCACACGTCAAGGATAAAATATTGCAAATAGTCAAAAGGAAACAATCCAAGTATTTTGGAGCCACAGTCAGGATAACACTAGATTTAATAGCTTCTACCTTAAAGGATTGAAGGGCTCAGACTATGGCATACTGGAGGGTAAAGGAGCTAGGATTACAAGAGTCACTTGCCTACTAAAATGGAGTATTAGCCTTCAAGACAAAAACAAAACAAAACAAACAAAACAAAACAAACAAAACAAAACAGTGAAATAGAGGAATTTTAAATGTTCCTCTGATGAAAAGACTTTCAAACAAGGACTGAAGAGTAGTATAAAGGAGTCAAACAGGAAAAAAGTTATTAAAGGGAGTTAATAGTGTTAAATGATTTACATTCCTACATGGGAAGGTGATATTTGTAACTCATAAAATCTTTCTCATTATTAGGTCAATTAGAAGGAGTATATAGACAGGGGGCACATATTTGAGTTGAATATAAAGAGATGATAATTAAAAAATAAAATTATGGGGATGACAAAGGAATGTACCGGGAGAAAAGGAAAGAGAAAAGTAGTATGGGATAAATCATCTCACATAAAAGAAGCAAGAAAAAGCTTCTTCAGTGTAGGAGAAGAGGGGCAAAATGAGAAGGGATGAATCTTGTTCCATCAAAATTGGTTGAAAGAGAGAATTATGTATATTTTCAATTGGATATAGACATCTATTTTACCCTACAGGAAAGTAGGAGAGGAAAGGAATAAGAGAAGAGTAGTAATAGAAGTTCAGAGGAAGGAATAGTCAAAAGCACAACACTTTTGCGGAGGGACAGGATAAAAGAAGATTGAAAATTGAATAAATGGAGAAAACATGATGGAGGAAAGTACAAATAACAATTATTACTATGAAAAAAAATTGAAATGAATTTCTTTGATAAAAGTCTCGTTTCTCAAACATATAACAATTTAGTCAAATTCACAAAAAAGAACAACTATTTCCCAATTGATAAATGATTAAAGGATATGATTCAGGTTAAATATTCAAATCTATCTATAGCTATATAAAAATACTCTGTATCACTATTTGAGAATTGCCAATTAAAACAGTTAGAAGGTACTACTTCATACCTATTAGATTGTGTGATAGGACAGAAAAGGAAAATGAAAAATGTTAAAGGGGATGTGGGAAAAATAAGAGGTTACTGCACTGTTGATAGTATTGTGACTTGATTCAGCCATACTGTATAGAAAATTGCAACTGTACCTAAAGGGCTATAACATTATGTATATCTTATGACCAAGAAATATCATTACTAAGTATGTATGGTCAACTAGATAAGAACAAAAACAAAAAAGAAAAAGGGGCTTATATGCACAAAAATATTGATCTTTCCTACTGGCAAAAAAATTGGAAATTAGGGAGAATACATCAACTGGGTAATGGCTGAACAAATTGTGGTATGTGTATGATGGAATATTATTGTGGGATAAGAAATGATGAGTAGAAAAAAGACTCTCAGAAAAAAAAAGATCTTGAAAGATTTAAAGAAGCTGATGAAAAGTGGCATGCACTTTTTGTAAAATTATAACAATATTATTACATGATCACCTATGAATGATAAAATTATTCTCAGCAATGATCCAAAATGACTCTGAAGGACTTCTGAGGAAAAATTACTATTCATCCCCAGAGAAAGAACTGATAGGTCTAACTGATAGTTAGCAAACATATAATATTGCTGAAGCAATTGGGGTTAAGTGACTTGTCCAGGGTAACACAGCCAGAAAGTGTTAAGTGTCTGAGATCAGATTTGAATTCAGGTCCTCCTGACTTCAGGGCTGTTGCTCTAGCTACTGTGCCACCTAGCTGCCCAACAGCAATACTGTAAAGAGACTCAACTATGAAATGTTTAATGAAATAAAAATGCATTTAAAAATATTTTCTTTTATAGAAGACTGATGGCTATCACAGTGAGGTTATGTGGTAAATTTCCTAATTCTATGACATTTATGAAGAAGTTTTGCTATTATATTTGGGTCTTGGTTGTCAGCTCAGGCTTTGAACTCTGCTTAGGTGCAGGCTAAGGTAACCCTTAGGGTTGTTCAGTCTTCTCCATGAAGACCACGATGGGAATAAATGTACTTTGTTTGAATAATAAGAAGCAGAGTTTCAGGATTTCTCAGCAGTAACATAAATTTTAAAACCTTGCAACAATCCATTTCCATTCATTGATCTCTGCTATTTTCCTTCCAGATAACTGAAAACCATTTCTTTCAATCCAAGTCAATGAACAAGACGAATCACTCTCGAGTATCTGAATTCATCTTGTTGGGACTCTCTGAATCCCCAGAGCTCCAACCTCTCTTTTTTGTTGTGTTTTCAGTGCTCTATCTTGCTATTGTGATGGGGAATTTCCTTATCATCCTCACTGTGAAGTCAGATCCACGTCTTCACTCCCCCATGTACTTTTTACTTGCAAACCTCTCTTTTATAGATGTCTGTGTGGCCTCTTTTGCCACCCCTAAAATGATTGCAGACTTCCTTGTGGAGCAGAAGACTATCTCCTTTGAGGCTTGTCTGGCTCAGATTTTCTTTGTTCACCTTTTCACTGGGAGTGAAATGGTACTTCTTGTGTCCATGGCCTATGATCGCTATGTTGCCATATGTAAACCTCTCCACTATATGACCATCATGAGTCGGCGTGTCTGTATCATTCTAGTCATCATTTCCTGGTGTGTTGGCTTCATACACACAACTAGCCAGTTGGCATTTACAGTCAACTTGCCCTTCTGTGGTCCTAACAAAGTGGACAGCTTTTTCTGTGACCTCCCTCTGGTGACCAAACTTGCTTGTATAGACACATATGTTGTCAGCTTACTTATTGTTGCAGACAGTGGCTTTCTCTCCATGAGCTCCTTTCTCCTCCTGGTTATTTCTTATACAGTCATACTCATCACAGTACGCAATCGCTCATCAGCTAGTATGGCAAAGGCACGTTCTACACTGACTGCCCATATTACTGTGGTCACACTATTCTTTGGGCCATGCATTTTCATCTATGTGTGGCCTTTCAGCAGCTACTCAGTGGACAAAGTTCTTGCAGTATTTTATACCATCTTCACTCCCATATTAAATCCAGTTATTTATACCCTGAGGAACAAAGAAGTGAAGGCAGCCATGTCCAAATTAAAGAGCCGATACCTAAAGCCTGGTCAAGTATCTGCTATAATAAGAAATGTCTTGTCCTTGTAACCCAAGTAGTTTCCCACTAATCTATGCCCTTTCTAAGCTATTTTCTATATACTGTGATTAAAGACAACTTTATTTTTAATGCCAAAATGTTTCCTTGTGTCAAAAGTCAAGAATAGAGAAATCATTGCGAGACTTATTCAAACAGGTTTACATGGTGATGACAAACCAAAAAAGTATAATGTAATAGTTGACATTTTCTTCCCTTTCCCTTGAATCTTGTCAATTTTTATGATGGATACTAAATAAAATGAAAAGTTATAAAATTTAAGTAAGGGCAAAATAAGTCTCTTTAGAAGGTATCTACATTACAATAAGTATATGTAGCTAATAGGTAGATTCACAGTGTAGTGGGGGAAGAAGGGTATAAAGGATTTGTGTTCAAGAGGCTATTTGATGTAGTGGAAAACTCTGGCTTTTACAACACTATAAAGTCAAGGTTTGAGTTATGGGTCTCCTATTTAGTAGCTTTTTCAGATTGGACAAGTTTTCTTTTTTCCCCATGTCTCTTGGTATGAATTTCCTCATATGCAAAGGGAGGACATTAAACTAGGCAATCTCTACTTTTCATCTCTTAATCCTGTAGAAAAATTTCTATTTTATTTCAGCTATTTACTAGCTGTTTAACTTAACTTCTGTTATCTTGGCTTCAACAACTATAGAAAAAGAGTTAATAATACATTCTGTTGGGTGGCCTGAATGTGTATGGCCCTACTTGAAATTTCCCTGAAATGCTACACTGAATAAATATGTGCATGATAAAAGAGACCAAAAATAGAGAGTACATAATTTATACTTTTCCAAACTACCTACTTATGTCTATCTCTGATTATATCAGAGTTCTATATCAGGAAGGAAAAACAAATTTGTGAGCTATTGTCTGGAGAATAAAATATAAAGTGTTTCACTTCAGAGCTGGGTGTATGGACCATATAATCATATGATCCTTGCACAGAGCAATCACTTAACAAATGCTTGTTGAACTGAAATTAATTAAAATCTTCCATACAACAATTAAAAATAATGAATAGAGTACAGATGCTATGCCCCAAGAAAGGTTAAATATTGGTCCAAAATCTTCTTGTTAAATTATAAATCAGAGTCTTTCTTAGGGCAATTATGATTTTAAAAAAAGATGGTGGAAGAGGTAATGATTTCCTAAATGGTGATAGAGAAATTAAATCAGAAGGAAGGAAGAAGTATAGAAAGGAGGCAGTGGGTCAGGAGATGACAAATGTCATTTTCTTCAGTTTAACTCTGAGCTAGCCCTGACTTTGGGAGTTTTCAACAACTGAAGTACAGAGCTGAAATTAGTTTTGGTAATTCATTATACTAATAATTATTTCCACTTTATTTAGATAACCAATTGTCAAATTTCCAGAGCAACTTTTTTGTTAAAATGACATACACATACACACACACACACACACACACACACACACACACACACACACACACACAAAATGCTGAGTTACCTTGGAATACCTTGGTCACCCAGGAATTGTTTAGATGTTTCCAGTAATTAAAAAAAAAAAAAAAAAGAAAGAAAGAAACTCTGTATGTGTGTGTGTATGTGTGTGTTATTTGCATATGAATGTGCACATACCCCTACGTGTGCATGTATTCATGGGGAGAATTTTATTGGTATGCCAGAGAGAGAATGAGCATAATGAATTTATCTTCAAGAGATATGGGATTTTAGGAGATTTGAAATTAATGAACTGCATATCTATTTTAGAAATTTCTCAATTCTTAGATTTTACTACTGAAATAAAGCCTGGCATTGAGATTAATCTATTTTATACCTCATATACACTAAAGAATGAAAAAAACTTGCTGATGATGGTTTTCATCAAGGAATGCCACTTGCATACCTATTAAAATGGTGCCCATGGAATCCCCATAAAAACACTCTTCCCAAAGAGAATATGAATCAAGTTAACTTTATTTACTCAACCCATTTTTGCTATTCATTCTTCATTTCAAAGAGGACTATGATATTATAAGGGGATACTCAAGTGAATTGGATTAATTGAAGAAAAGTTCCACAAAACTTCATCTTCTCTTCTAGAATCATTGAAGGTCAGTAGTAAGGCATAAGTCAAGGTAATTGGTGATGACCTGAGTTTCAGGTGATGAATTTTGTATCTTTGATGTCTGACCAAGCTCTAAACAGTTCATAGCAGCTGCTTCAGACCCTTCCATGACCTTTGGAACAAATTGTTCTTTTGCATCTATTCTACCAGACAAAAGTTTTCACATATTTGGGATAGACATCCTCTTTACTCACCAATAGTTTTGAGGCCTGTTTGTTACTCTCATCCTGGTTTATCTTGTCTGCAGAGGTGGTTTTATCAAGGCACGACCACTTCCTACTGCTTTTTGGACCTGCAGAGAAAGTTGAGTACCAGGTGGCCACCAAAGGTAAATGAACATCTCTGATAAGGACATCTTAGAATGCCCTCAAAAAAGAAATGCTTGTCTTCCTTGAACCCCTCATGCAGCAGTAGAAAAAAGGAAATTTAGAGAAAAGAATGACATTCCAACAAAATATTCTGTTTCAGTATCTCTTTAGGAATATGCCTGTGTGGTTCTTTATAGGAAAGAATTCATCAAAGAAAAAATGAGAAAGAACACATTGTTATATAATCTAGCCTACATTTTACCATTTTTTCCACAAGTACAGTTTTAGAGACCTTAGCAAATTATTTTAGATAGCTAAATTATTGTTGTAGCCAACCAAATTAGTAACACTAGAAGAAAAGGAATTAAACATGATGCTTGATAAAGATAGAGAAGGTTCTTGGGTTTATTTCACCCAAATGCACTTCATTTTGAAGGCATTCACTAACTATCTTGGTGACTGAAAAAAGATCAAGCTCTGGTCCCAGCATCCTCTCCCTATTATTTCTTGAAATCAAAGAATGTTGAAATGGAGACCTAACATGTCTAATAAGGAGTTAGAATGGCATACTGCAACACTTTTCAACCTGTGGCCTTTCATTTCAGGGTGAAAGTAGCAGCATCTTATTGCAGGAAATCTCTATTTGCACAACAAACTCCACAGTTTTATCTTTATTTGGACATTACAGAATGTGATCCAAATGACATATAAACTGATTAAAGAACTCCTATCATACACATGCTTATTACTATTCAAATGTATGCAGGTGCTGTTGATTTATAAAATAAAATTCATTTAAATGTTAAATCAAAATAAATAGCATAAATATACAAAGGTATTTAAATAGATAAATAAGGCACATATATAAATAATTGTTATTAATACATACTGATAATAAATTAACAAAAATTAAATGATATACATTATTCAGTTTATGAAAGATTTTTTTGTTATCCTATGCTTTCTCCATCAGTGGATATAAATAGTACAACTATTAAACAGTCTTTAATAAGGTTTTTATGGTAAAAATGTGGTTTTTATACTAATAAAAGGTTGGGAACAGTTATGTTGCAGTACATTTGTAGTCAGGTGTCTTGAATTATAATTCTGGCCATGATATATGTGACTGTGGGAAGGCACAGAGTCTCTAGGTCTCAGTGACCTTATTTGTACACTGACATATTAATTGATCTCTAAGGTAATTTCATTTCTCAAATACTACCTTTTAAGTTTAGTAAATTGTTTGTATATACAGCCATCTTGCATAAATGGGCCTAGAACTGTGTATAAAACTGTCTCAGAAAAGTAACTTAGCTTCTTTAAAGCTTTCTAGTAAAAAATACATCAATTGACTTATTTTGGGTCACCTAGACTAGCTCAGTGATAGAACCTAGATTCGAGAATGACTGCTAACATTGATATAACAGTATAAGGGATACAAAGCACTCTCCAAACTACACCAGGATGTGGAAAGTGCAATATCATTACCCCCATTTTATTCAATAGAGGACAGAGGTTTGGAGAGATTAGTTGGCTTATTCTCATTGCTTATGATTTTTGTATCCTCAATTTGAACTCAGCCTTATGACTCCAAACTTCGTGTTCTAATATCACATCAACTTCCTTAACTTTATTTTTTATTGTTCCTTGTGTTATTTTTGCTTTCTTAATTGTACTTTGATTATTTATATTTTTTAGTATTTTATTTTTAAAATAGTTTTTTTATTTTCAAAATATATGGAAAGATAGTCTTCAACATCCCCCTTGCAAAATCCTGCATTCCAAATCTTTTTTCCTTCTCTTCCCAAACTCCCTCCCCTAGACAGCAAGCAATCCAATAAATTTTAAACATGTGAAACTCTTCTACAAATATCTCTACCTCTATCATGCTGCAAAAGAAAAAAACAGATCAAAAAGGAAAAAAAAGATGGAGAAACAAAAGGAAACTACAAAAAAAGGTGAAAATACTGTGCTGTGATCCACATTCATTCCCCACAGTCCTCACTCAGGATGCATATGGCTATTCATAAGTCTGCTGGAATTAGCCTGATTCACCTCATGAATTATCATTATCATAAAATTATCCAGGTTCTTGAAGCTATAGTACACAAGGGACTTCCATGGTGTCAAACATGTCAGTTATTAGTAAATTATAATTGAATTAAATTTTGTTGGACATAAGGGATTAGGATTTATGTGAATTACTGGTCTCAGAATTAAATTCAAACATATTAAGCATTTACTGTGTGCTCCATTTTGTTACCTTAGATGGGATACTAGTCATGTCTTCATATAGCCTATAGTCTAATGGGGGGAGGGGAGATAACACACACTAACAACTCTATTATATAATATTTCATAACAAATATGTCATCTAGGATTGGAATGAAATACTATATGAGTTCAGGATGGTGGAGGAAATTTCAGCTGACTTCAAGGCTATGTGGAAATTAAGGAAAGTGTAAACGAAAACCTGAAAGTAGTAAACAAAAGAGTAAACATAAACAGGATATAGCTCTGAGTCACATAGTATGTGTCAAAGATGGAACTTGAAACCAGTTCTTCCTGGCTTTGAAGCCAATTATAGCCATTATACCATGTCACATTGCATTGACTCTCTTTCTTATATCATTCTTTAAATGGCAGAAAGGAAACAACAGAGCTGGCCTAAAAGTCATAAAACTTGAGGTCTATATATATCACTGAGATATACTAGCTAGATGATCATGTACAAGCCATATTGCAAAGGTCCAGGCTAGTTACTCTGAAGGGCTCAGAATAAGTTCTTGTCAGGATAAGCAAAAGTCCTTGCCCCATGTTGTGGGTGCCAAAATGTGAAGTTCTTGAAAATGTAAAGGTCCAGAATTGTGAAGGTCCTGTCATCTCTAAGTTATCCTTCCAGGCCGCCATCTCAACTCACTCTCCCAGCCAGACTCTTCTTCCTCCAGAGTAGACTACTTCTCGGGGCCCAAGGTTGTCTCTTTTATCCTCCCAGAGAATAGGCGTGTGAGAACTCAGGGGCTTGTGGGAAAATTACTTCAACCAATGAACTTGCTCCTTTCAAAGGTTGTGTAAACGCCTTTTCATTTGCAAACTCCTCCTCAGAAGTTTAAAGGGGCAAACTCCTCTTAAAGGTCAGAACCAAAGGTGTGAACTAGAGAATTGTTAAGTACCTAATTTAATACTTAGTAAGAACCTAACACCATATAGAGAACTTTCTAAGAATATTGAGTAGATGGCCTTTGTCATCTCTGCTAATCCCACAATCCAAGTTTAATATTGGTTCAAGAAATTACTTCATTGGGAATTCCCACTATTAGTAAAATTACAAGCCCAGTGCTATTTTATTTTATTTTTTTTTTTAATTTTTTTTATTATATATATATATATATATGTTTTATAATATTATCCCTTGTATTCATTTTTCCAAATTACCCCCCCTCCCTTATTCCCTCCCCCCGACGACAGGCAATACCATACATTTTACATGTGTTACAATATAGTCTAAGTACAATACATGTGTGTGAATATCATTTTCTTGTTGCACAATAAACATTAGAATCCGAAGGTACATGCAACCTGGGCAGACAGATATTAGTGCTAACAATTTACATTCCCCTCCCAGTGTTTCTTCTCTGGGTGTATCTACCTCTGTCCATCATTGATCAACTGGAAGTGAGTTGGATCTTCTTTATGTTGAAGATTTCCACTTCCATCAGAATACATCCTCATACAGTATCGTTGTTGAAGTATACAGTGATCTTCTGGTTCTGCTCATTTCACTCAGCATCAGTTGATTTAAGTCTCTCCAACCCTCTCTGTATTCCTCCTGCTGGTCATTTCTTACAGAGCAATAATATTCCATAACCTTCATATACCACAATTTACCCAACCATTCTCCAACTGATGGACATCCATTCATCTTCCAGTTTGTAGCTACAACAAAAAGAGCTGCCACAAACATTTTGGCACATATATGTCTCTTTCCGCTCTTTAGTATTTCTTTGGGATATAATCCCAGTAGTAGCGCTGCTGGGTCAAAGGGTATGCACAGTTTGATAACTTTTTGGGCATAATTCCAGATTGCTCTCCAGAATGGCTGGATTCTTTCACAACTCCACCAGCAATGTATTAGTGTCCCAATTTCCCCACATCCCCTCCAACATTTGTCATTATTTGTTCCTGTCATCTTAGCCAATCTGACAGGTGTGTAGTGGTATCTCAGAGTGGTCTTAATTTGCATTTCTCTGATCAGTAGTGATTTGGAACACTCTTTCATGTGAGTGGATATAGTTTCAATTTCTTCCTCTGAGAATTGTCTGTTCATATCCTTTGACCATTTATCAATTGGAGAATGGTTTGGTTTCTTATAAATTATGGTCAGTTCTCTATATATTTTGGAAATGAGACCTTTGTCAGAACCTTTGTTTTTAAAAATATTTTCCCAATTTGTTACTTCCCTTCTAATCTTGTTTGCATTAGTATTATTTGTACAGAAACTTTTTAGTTTGATGTAATCAAAATCTTCTATTTTGTGATCAATAATGATCTCTAGTTCTCCTCTGGTCATAAATTCCTTCCTCCTCCACAAGTCTGAGAGGTAGATTATCCTCTGTTCCTCTAATCTATTTATTATCTCCCTCTTTATGCCTAAATCATGGACCCATTTTGATCTTATCTTGGTATATGGTGTTAAGTGTGGATCCATATCTAATTTCTGCCATACTAATTTCCAGTTTTCCCAACAGTTTTTTCCGAATAATGAATTTTTATCCCTAATGTTGGAATCTTTGGGTTTGTCAAAGATTAGATTGCTATAGATGTACCCTTTTTTGTCCTTTGTATCTAATCTGTTCCACTGATCTACCGGTCTATTTCTTAGCCAATACCAAATGGTTTTGGTGACTGCTGCTATATAATATAGCTTTAGATCAGGTACACTTAGACCACCTTCCTCTGAGTTTTTTTTCATTAGTTCCCTTGCAATTCTTGACCTTTTATTCTTCCATATGAATTTTGTTGTTATTTTTTCTAGGTCATTAAAATAGTTTCTTGGGAGTCTGATTGGTATAGCACTAAATAAATAGATTAGTTTGGGGAGTATTGTCATCTTTATTATATTCGCTCGGCCTATCCAAGAGCACTGAATGTCTTTCCAATTATTTAAATCTGATTTTATTTTTGTGGCAAGTGTTTTGTAATTTTTCTCATATAATTCCTGACTTTTCTTTGGTAGATGGATTCCCAAATATTTTATACTATCAACATTTGTTTGGAATGGAATTTCTCTTTGTATCTCTTGCTGTTGCATTTTGTTAGTGATATATAAAACTGCCGAGGATTTATGTGGATTTATTTTGTATCCTGCCACTTTGCTGAAATTTTGAATTATTTCTAGTAGCTTTTTAGCAGAGTCTTTGGGGTTCTCTAAGTATACCATCATGTCATCTGCAAAAAGTGATAGTTTAATTTCCTCATTTCCTACTCTAATTCCTTGAATCTCTTTCTCGGCTCTTATTGCCGAGGCTAGCGTTTCTAGTACTATATTGAATAGTAATGGTGATAGTGGGCAACCTTGTTTCACTCCTGATCTTACTGGGAAAGGTTGCAGTTTATTTCTATTGCATATTATGCTTACTGACGGTCTTAAATATATACTCCTGATTATTCTAAGGAATAATCCATTTATTCCTATACTCTCAAGAGTTTTTAGTAGGAAGGGATGTTGGATTTTGTCAAATGCTTTTTCTGCATCTATTGAGATGATCATATGGTTCTTATTAATTTGATTATTAATATGGTCAATTATATTAATAGTTTTCCTAATATTAAACCAGCCCTGCATTCCTGGAATAAATCCTACTTGATCATAGTGTATTATCTTGGAGATGATTTTCTGAAGTCTTTTTGCTAATATCTTATTTAAGATTTTAGCATCAATATTCATTAAGGAGATTGGTCTATAATTTTCTTTCTCAGTTTTCGATCTACCAGGTTTAGGTATCAGTACCATGTCTGTGTCATAAAAGGAATTTGGTAGGACTCCTTCATCCCCTATTTTTTCAAATAATTTATATAACATTGGGGCTAATTGTTCTTTAAATGTTTGGTAGAATTCACATGTGAATCCATCTGGCCCTGGGGATTTTTTCCTGGGGAGTTGATTAATAGCTTGTTCTATTTCTTTTTCTGAAATGGGACTATTTAAGCAATTTATCTCCTCCTCTGTTAATCTAGGGAGCCTATATTTTTGGAGGAAGTCATCCATTTCACTTAAGTTATCAAATTTATTGGCATAAAGTTGGGCAAAGTAACTCCTTATTATTTCTCTAATTTCCTCTTCATTGGTGGAAAGATCCCCCTTTTCATTTGTAAGACTATCAATTTGATTTTCCTCTTTCTTTTTTTTTGATCAAATTTACCAAAGGTTTATCTATTTTATTGGCTTTTTCATAAAACCAACTCTTGGTTTTATTTATTAATTCAATAGTTTTTTTACTTTCAATTTTATTGATTTCTCCTTTTAATTTTTGTATTTCGAGTTTAATTTTTGGTTGGGGGTTTATAATTTGGTCTTTTTCTAGCCTTTTAAGTTGTAAGCCCAATTCGTTAATCTTCTCTTTCTCAATTTTCTTCAAATAAGCCTCTAAAGATATAAAATTTCCCCTTATTACCGCTTTAGCTGCATCCCAAAGATTTTGATATGATGTCTCATCATTATCATTATCTTGGGTGAAATTGTTAATTGTTTCTATAATTTGCTCTTTCACCCAGTCATTCTTTAAGATGAGATTATTCAGTTTCCAATTACTTTTTGGTCTATTTACCCCTAACTTTTTACTGAATGTAGCTTTTATTGCATTGTGATCTGAGAAGAAGGCATTTATTATTTCTGCCTTCCTACATTTAATTTTGAGATCTTTATGTCCTAGTATATGGTCAATTTTTGTATAGGATCCATGAACTGCTGAGAAGAAAGTATATTCCTTCCTATTGCCATTCAGTTTTCTCCAAAGGTCTATCATACCTAGTTTTTCTAATGTTCTATTTACTTTTTTAATTTCTTTCTTGTTTGTTTTGTGGTTTGATTTGTCTAAATCTGAGAGTGCAAGGTTGAGATCTCCCACTATTATAGTTTTACTGTCTATTTCTTCTTGCAGTTCTCTTAACTTTTCCTTTAGAAAGTTAGATGCTATACCACTTGGTGCATATATGTTTAGTATTGATATGGCTTCATTATTTATGCTACCTTTCAGCAGGATATAGTTTCCTTCCTTATCTTTTTTAACGAGATCTACTTCTGCTTTTGCTTGATCTGAGATAAGGATAGCTACCCCTGCTTTTTTGGCTTTACCTGAAGCATAATAGGCTCTGTTCCAACCTTTTACCTTTACTCTGTATGTATCTCCCTGCTTTAAGTGTGTTTCCTGTAGGCAACATATTGTAGGGTTCTGCTTTTTGATCCAATCTACTATCCGTCTCCGTTTGATGGGATCGTTCATCCCATTTACATTTACAGTTAAAATTACTAATTCTGTATTTCCTGCCATCGTATTATCCCCAGATTATGCTTTTTTCCCTTGACCCCCCTGATCCCCCTCCCCGATATTTAATTTACAGACCCCCCTTGTGACGCGCAACCCTCCCTCTTTTTTTTTTTTTTTTTTTTTAGGATCCCTCCCCCCTCCCTCCAAGTCCCTTCACTTATTCCCCTTTTCCTTTTCCCTTTTCCTCTCCCCCCTTTTAATGAGGTGAGAGAAAATTCTCTGAAAAACAAATATGTTAATTATTTACTCTTTGAGCCTCTTCTGATGAGAGTAAGATTCACACAATGATTCTCCCCCTCACTAAGTTCCCTCAGATATGGTGTATTTTCTATGTCTCTTCCTGGGATGTAGTTTCCCTCTTTTTATCACTCCTTCCCCTTTTTCTGAACCGACCTCCTTCCCTTTACTACACCCCCCTTTTTTTCTTTTATATCAGTAAAATCAAATTATCCTTGAGTATTTTTTATATACCCACAACAGAGTTACAGTTCTCAAGGGTTCTGTGTACCTTTTTCTGTTTCTCTTCAGTCTTGTGGATGTAGATCAAATTTTTTGTTTAAGTCTGGTTTTTTTCTTAGAAACATATAGAATTCCTCTGTTTCATTGAATGACCATCTTCTTCCGTGGAAAAAGATGCTAAACTTAGCTGGGTAGTTCATTCTTGGTTGCAGTCCTTGATCTTTTGCCTTACGGAATATCAGGTTCCAGGCCCTTCTATCTTTTAATGTGGAGGCAGCCAGATCTTGGGTGACCCTTATTGTGGCACCTTGGTATTTAAATTGTTTTTTTCTAGCTGCTTGCAGGATTTTCTCCTTTGTGTGGTAATTCTGCAGCTTAGCCACAATATTCCGTGGTGTTCTTTTTTTAGGGTCTATTTCAGAAGGAGTTCGATGAATTCTTTCCACATCTACTTTCCCTTCTGTTTCTATTATCTCTGGACAGTTCTCTTTGATAATTTCCTGTAAAATAGAATCTAGGCTCTTTTTTTGGTCATAGTTTTCTGGAAGTCCAATAATCCGCAGATTATCTCTCCTAGATCTATTTTCCAGGTCTATAGATTTTCCCAGTAAGTATTTGACGTTGTTCTCCAGCTTCTCATTTTTTTTGTTTTGTTTGACTGATTCTTGGGTTCTCTGTGAATCATTCATTTCTATTTGTTCCATCCTGACTTTTAAGGAGTTATTTTCTTCTTTCACAGTTTTTAGTTCTTTTTGTAAATGCCCAATTTCGTTTTTAAATGAATTATTTTGCTCTATTGAGTTTTTTTCCATTTCCCTAATTTTTTTTTTTGAGAATTATTTTCTTTTTCCAATTCAGAAATTCTATTTTCTTGAGACTTTTTTATCTTTTCCAATTCAGAAATCCTACTTTCCTGTGTTTTTTTAACCTTTTCTAATTCACTAATTTTGTTTCCCTGCATCTCCTGTGAATTCTTTATTTTTTCCAACTCCAATTTCAGGACGTTGTTACTCTCTATCATAACTTCTCTTTCCTTTCCCCATTTTTCTTCGATCTCCCTCAATTTCTTAAGAGCTTCTTCTAGGAGAGAGTTATGTGATGGGGGGCAGGAATTGTTCCCCTTTAGGTTGTTATCTTCTGAATCTTTGCTGTTAACTTCCTCGGGGTTGGGTACCCGCTCTTTCTCTGTATAGAAGGAATCTATAGTTTTTCTAGCTTTTTTGCTCATACTTAAAAAATATTTTGGGGTCTGTCCCTGGGGTAGGAAATTATTTACTTCTTTACCAGCTTCCTCCCAGACCGGATGGATGCAGCGGCCCCTGCGCCCGCGCTAAGAGAGAGCTCTGGGAGAGAGTTCCCCACCCCCTCCCTGGAAGCGCCTCAGAGGTGATTAGCACTGCTGTGCTTTGAGGGCGTAGAATAGTGAAGACAGCAAGAAGCTCAGCCTATGTGTCCGGGTGGGGAGTGGATGTCTGCAGCAGGTGAAGTGAGAAGCCCCTGCGCTCAAACTGGAAGTGTCTGCCAGAAACCGCGGTCCCTAGTTCAAAGGTTCCGCTTCTCTGGGACTTCCTGGAGCTGAGTTCCACTCCCTCCAGCTAAGCTAGGCCGTGTGTGTTGCCTTGGGCCGTATCCACCCACTTGTCAGTCTCTTAACTATTCTCAGGAGGTAGCTGAGGCCACACCCCCTGGTGCCGAGTCTGCCGAGTCACCCCCAGGGTGGGGGGTGGGGGGGAAATCTAATCTGAGTTTTAAAATATTTTGGCTTTCTCTTCTGAACTGCTAAATAATTAGCAGAGAAGAGCGGACAGCCTGTGCCAGATTCCTTTACCTCAGTGGCTTCTCTGATCCCAGAGCCCCTCCCAGCGCAATGGGCGCAGTGTGCCCCTACCCCACTGTCTGTGCTGGTCTTTCTTATTCCTCCCCTGAGAACTGACCTTTCCTGTTGAAACTCCAGATTCTCTTCAGCTGGTAAGTCGTGCTTCCAGTCCTTGTGGTATCTATCAGTCCTGAGCTAATTTTGAGACTTAATTTATCTAATTGGTTGTGAGGGAGTGAGGACGTTCACTGAGTAGTGTGTTTCTTCTCCGCCATCTTGGCTCCGCCCCGCCCAGTGCTATTTTAATATAAACAATAACTAGATTAGTTTAACAATGAAAATTCAATCATAGATTTTGCTAAAAAAGAAAATGTACTTAGAATTATGCTAATAGAGTTGTGCTCAGGATTTATTTTGTGAAACTGCTTAATAGCAGATGCCATTTTATAAAAGGTTTGTTCACTTCTTCCTTAGAGTCCACAAGTCACCTTTTTTAGAAATAATACATTAATTATTTTAAAGTTTACTTTAATATTATTTTATTTTTACAAATACATATGTTGTTTTTAAATAACAGCTTTTTATTTTCAAAATACATGCAGTTTTCAATATTCACCCTTTCAAAATCTTGTATTCCGATTCCTCCCTTCCTTTCTCCTATCCTTTAATCTAGAGAGCAAGTAATGAAATATAAATTAAACTATGCAATTGTTCTATACATATTTCTACATTTATTGCACTGTACAAGAAAAATCAAGTAAAAAAGAAAAAAAACTGGGGGAAAATGCAAGCAAACAACAAAAAATGAAAAATCTATGTTGTGATTGACATTTAGTCCTCACAGTATTCTTTCTGAATGGAAATGGCTCTCTTCATCACAAGTTTATTGGAATTGGCCTGAATCATTTCATTCTTGAGAAGAGCCAAGTTCATCACAGTTGATCATTACAAAATTTTGTTGTTACTGTGTACAATGTTCTCTTGGTTCTGATCACTTCACTTAGCATCATTTCACCAGGTCTCTCCAAAATTAGCTTTCTCATTATTTCTTATAGAACAATAATATTCCATAACATTCATGTATCATAGTTTATTCAACCATTACCCAACTGATGGGTATCCATTCAGTTGGCAGTGCCTTACACTACAAAAAGGGTTGCCACAAACATTTTGCATACATGGATCCTTTTGCCTCTTTTATAATCTTTTTGGGATTTAGACCCAGATATCACTGTCATTATTAATAGCTCATGTTTAAATAAAGCTTCTAGTTTTGCAAATCACTTTCTTAATGCAATCTTGAAAGAAGAAGTTAAGTGGCATGGAGCATAGAGTATGGATCTGGAGACAGGAAGATGTGAATATAAATCTGTCTGAGACACTAACCACTCATGTCAGTCTGGCCAAGTTATTTAATCTTTAATTAAGCTTCCATAATGGCTAACAAATGTGGCTAACAAAAGTATATGCCTCTCAGTAATGTTGTGAGAATGAAATAAGATATGTTATTTGTTAAGTACTTTCATTGCAAACTAGTTGCTTTGTGTGAATGGAAGCTATTATTATTGAGCCCACATATATTAAAAAAGCACTGCAATTATGAAAGGAGATAATATATGAAATGTACTTTGAAAAACTTAATGCACTTTAAAGAAACTTCTTGATATTATCATAATTGTTATCTCAAAAAGCAAAGAGACATTCACAAAGTTATGACTTTGCCAAAGTAACAGTAAGTGGCAGAGACTCATCCATGCCTTTTTATCCTAAATCTAGTTATCTTTCTCCTATATATTCACCTGAAGGATAAAGAAATTAGGAGATGTTAGTTCACTGAAATCATTCTTATTAATGATTTTTTTTCCAGTTAGCTTTTTAAAGGGTTAAAACTTCAAAAAAATGGAAATAAGTTTTAATGACACTATGCTTTTTCCTGTTTTCTTCAACATAATTTAACCTTTTCTTAAAACTATAGCTCACATTTATATAGTCCTCTGAGATTTTGTAAAGTACTTTCTTTTTTATATTAATAGGATTTATTTTATATGTGAAGATAGATTTCAACATTCACCTTTGCAAAACCCTCTTCTCCTCCATTTTCTCTTCCTCAAGACAGCAAGCAATACAAAATAGACATGTATAATTCTTCTAAACATATTTCCGTACTGGTCATGTTGTATAAAAACAATCAGATCAAGAGGGAAAAATTGAGAAAGAAAAAACAAAGAAACAAACAACAACAATGACTAAGATTAAAATACTATATTTTCATCCATATTCAGTCTCCATAGTTCTCTCTCTGGATGAGGATTGATCTTTCCATCACAAGTCTATTGGAATTAGCCTGAATCACCTCGTTGAAAAGAGCCAAGTACATCACAATTGATCATCACATAATCTTTTTGTTACTGAGTCCTAATCATTTCACTTCCAATCATTTCATTTAACTCTTTCCAGGTAAAGCACATTCTTTAAACAGAAGAAGAGAGAACTTTGGCTCTGGAAGTGACAGATGTGAGCCAAGTCAAAGATAATTGTAACAAGTAGTGAGTAACCTTTGAAATTCTCTAATACTCTCACTTTAGGATAATTAACCTGAAGCCCAGAGAAATGAAACAATTTCCCTGTGACTACATGGATAGTGAGAAACAGAGCTGATTCAAATTCAAGTCCTACCATTTCAGAATGAGTGTTGTTGGATGTTTTTGGTTATTTTTCCCCATACAAATATTTGTCACTGCCTAACTATCTAATGACTTTGAATATAACCTTAATTCCCTTATCTGGGAAATTAAAATTGTCAAACTGCATAACCTCTGAAGTCTCTTCAGACTTTAAATTTATAATTCCAAATAGATAATACCTACACTGTCATGCCCATTTCAGAGATCAAGAAACTTAGTCTGGAAATCATTATGCAAGGTTTTGATTCTAGATTTGAACCCAAAACTCCAGCCTTCAACTCCATTGCACTTTCTATCCTTCATATATTATTTCTAATTTTTATATTATTTTTATTGTGGAAATTTTGCCTATAATTCTGTTCTGCTTATGCCAATGTTAAAAGTTGACTGTATGCTTTGTGCAAAGCTACTTGATGACAATCTAAGGCAGTCTCTAAGAGACAGAATGGGGTTGAATGAGGATTTACCACAGAACTTCTGTGAGGCAGATTATAAACTCCTAATTTCTTATGTACTTTATTTCCATTCTTTTCCTCACTTAGATGAGTTCCAGAGAAATAATGCTTTCATTGCCCCAGCCTTTCCTTTGGGTAAGGAAGAGAGTGGACTCCTGGTTGTAATCTCTATCCAACTATACCAAAGCCTTAACCTGTCCACAGACATAGTAGCAGAGAGGAAAGCATTATATATCCTTTCTTAATAAGAATCAAGACTACTTCTACTGCCATAACCATTGTTCTTTTCCTCCATTTTCTCAGTTTCTTGCCTCCTCTTCTCCCTCAGCTGTTAGACAATATATTCAGATCTTGATGAGGAAAACATTTGGCTAAAAAGCAATTAAAAAAAAAAGTCCCTTTTTGATTTAAACTGCCAAGCGCTCAATGCCCAAATCACCTGAAACTAAATTCTGCATAATGGTAAGTAGAAATACAGGAGTCTCTTGACTTTGTCATCTTGACTGGCAAGAATTCTGCTACAACTATTAATACTGCCTATTCCCCATGACCATAATTTTTGAGGAGTCAAACTCTGAAACTTAAAGATAGATACTTTTTAACCTGAGAGATGAAATTACTAGTTGAAAGACACATAAATGAAACCCATGCTCCTCCCTAATGAATTCTTAGTCCACAGTACAATTCATATTACCATTTCTTCCAGTGTTGAATTAAGTGTTGAACTAAAAGTTAAATTCACTTCTTTTTAAAGTAGAACAATTTTAGTTTATAGAATCTACATTTTTCTAGGGAAAGGTTGTTTTGCTAAACATACTTCATAAATTTAGAGAACCAGATAGAAAAAAAATTACTGTTTTAAGAGTCAGTGAAAACATTTTCATGTAACTCCTCAGTAACTTATTTCATGTGAGATATTGGACAAATCATTTACCTTCTCTCAACTTCAGTTTCCTCATCAGTAAATAAAAATAAAATAAAATAAAAAACATTGAACTGCACAGTCTCTAAATTTCTTATAGCTCTATATCTGTGATTTTATGCTCACTTCTCAAGGATATTTGAAGAGGGAATATTTGTAAAGAAGTTGAAAAAATAATATTTAGGGTCACTGGATTATAATAGCATTGGCTCAGTGGTAGATAGCACCTTACAGTCCAACTGTTTTGGCTCCCCACAATTTACAAATGAGGAAACTTAATCCCAAATGGATGAAATGTTTCAATCTCTTCTAACCAAAGATATTATAGATACTTTCATGGCTACAAACTACAAATAGTATTAGAATGATGGAAGCTTAATCCCAGAGATACAGTGTTTCAGTCCCTTGTAATCAAAGATATGCTTTCATGACTACAAACTACAAAAAGCATTAGAATAGAAAGGCAAGTTATGGTATTTTTAATAACTTTATTTTACAGAGGAGGAAATTAAGGTTGAAAGGGTTATTTGACTTTTTTCATGATGATCTCAGTAGTAAAAGAGTTATGACTTCCTTGCTATAGTTACCTCCTCCAACATCAAGTTACATGCCTTTTGTGATTTATTAAATACTCTTCAAAATTGCTGCAGTAAACAAATAAGAAGCTATCAATGAAACATACAAATTTATTGCCTGGTGATTCATTAACTTTGTTGTTATAGGCTCTTCTAATTTATCTAGTAGTAGGATAATTGACACATAATCATTATAAGACTGGTTTTCTAAAGCTTTTAAAATTAGGTAATAAATGCCAAAGTTTGTGATAATTTTGTAGACTAGTATAGCCTTTACTTCATACCACAATATGATGAGCCACAATAATGGTATTGGAATTTTTTTAGTCCAAATTAAAAATGTCATGATTAAATAATTGAACAATAACATCTGTATTTTCTAGTTTTAAATAAATTTAAATCATTTTCTCTAAGCTGAAATATTCTATACTATTTGCTATTATTAAATGTGAATGTACAAGGGCAACTAGATATAGTGGATAGAGCACTGGCCCTAAAAAAAGGAGGGCCTGAGTTCAAATCTGGCTTCAGACTCTTAATATTTTCTAGACAAGTGACTCTGGGCAAGTCATTTAACCCCAATTGCCTCAGCAGAAAAAAAAAAAGTATGCCCATTATCATAGTTCATATAAAATAATATTTAAGAATTCAGTTAAATTTGTGATTTCATTAGTATTTGGAACTTGCAAGTGAGGAAACTCTACTAATGCAAGTCAGTATTTTCTATGTCTAGAGATGAGAGATCACATAAGAGATCATATCAAAGTCTTTCCTTGGTATTCTCTCCCATCATACTCTTTTCTCTTGATTGTCCTTTATCACAATCTGATAAAGATCTAATGAACTTAATATTCAAATTGGAGAACTTTTTTGTTTCTGAGTATTTAACTTGTAAACCCTTTGATCTTTCTGTAAATCCTTTCATGACACTGGGTACTAAAACTGAAGTCTAGTCTCCCATATTCAAAAATCGAGAGGGCAGAATAACAATAGAAACAAATAAGCAATACCAATAACAATAACTGTTAATATTTTATACAGTGCTTATTTTTAAAAGATGTTTTCCATATTTTTCTCATTTAGACCTTACAACAACTCTATGAAGTTGATATGGATATCATACAGTCAATTGAATTTTAGAGGGGTTATATCTACACATAGTCATATATAGATATTAAGAGTTGAGTTGGGATTTGAATTTTAAGTTCAAAAATCAGTCTATCCATCATAGCACACTGCTTCACCCACTTTTCTGCCCTGTCATATTCCAGTCTGAGCAGGAAAATGGATATATTAGGATAGGAACTATGTCATGACCATTCTTGCTCTTTCTAAGCACTTCTTTTTACTCTTTATATACAGTATTATGCAAATTAAGACAACCTAAAATAATTTTATGTGAGAAAAATTTTACAGAAAGGAAGTTTCTTTCTATCCTGGGGTTTGAGATAAATCAAATATTTGCTGCACTTTCATTGCAAATATGGTAGCTATATAAGGATCAGAAACCTAAATCTCTGGGCTTTGACAATTTTGATGCCTGATATATATGTGTATCAGAATAACTAAATCTCTAGAAAGGTAGGCCATTAATCTATCCTCATACCAAAAACTAACAGATGGGCTTTGAGAGGGTTATTAAGGCCAGTCAGTTGTACATTGACCTAACTGGACCTATAAAACACAGCATGTACTACAGTAAATACAATAGTTCTGCAATAAGAGAACCTGTTTGAAATACTGTCTTGAAAACTTAATTATCTGACTCATTGCAAAGGTGTCAGCTGAATAATGGGAATAAAAATACTTATACTTCTTTATACTTCTTACTTCCCAGGAATGTTTTATGAAAAATAAAACCTTAAATTCCTGTAGAAATCATATATATACATATATATATAGTATATAAACTCTTATAGAAATGGTTTTGATTAAAGAAATAATCTCAAAATAAGATATTTAAGTATTTTCTTAACTATGAAAGTATATACTCATGGAATAACTGAATTGCCCCCCTAAGATTCAATAACTCCAATCCATAAATTTATATTTCATCCTGTCTTTGGTCTTCATAATGTAGCAGAGAGTAAATGCTGTTTATAAAATTTTTCTGAGTAGTAATTGCTTTGGTTCTGGTACCATGTGTATAGATGTAATCTAAAAGACTGATTCTTTTCTCCAAAAACCCTAACAATGTCCTAAGTATCAAATTCAATAATTTTTTTCTTCCTGTTTCTCATCCTCATGACTTTTGATACTGCCCTCCCTTGTATCAAGAGAACATGCTTTCCTTCTCGTCTCATTTTATTCTCATCCTGTATGGCAAACATTATTAATATATCTATTTTAAACATTAGGATATTGCTATAGACAGAGGGGAAATAAGTCCAGGTTCAAACCCTTAAAAATGTCATGAATCTAGAATTGAACGTAGATATTTTTTTCTGAATCCAAGCTATGCTTTACTCTGGTTCATAAAAATGATAAGTATATAAGCCTGGTTTTGAACTCAGTTCTTCCTGAGTTCCAGCTCTTTATCTACAGTGTCACCAATGTACCTGTAAGCAGCATGTTGTAGGCATTTCTTCTTTGTCTCCTTCATGGCATTTTCTTCTTACTAATCCTTTAATATGGATGTTTCCTAACTCTCTGATTTTTTCTGTTATAGCTGTCTGATGTTTTCCCTTTAACATAGTCTTTTTTGAAAACCTGATTCTCTTTCAAGGTTTCAATAATCATATTTATACCAACAACACCTTTCTAGCTCTCCACCCTGAACTTCTAGGCTAGGGAGCCAGGTTAAAGAGCACCAGGTTAAAGAGAGCAACTGCTGTCTGCAGTGGGCTTATAAAGGGCCTGTGAGGTCACACACACAGCCAACCAGCGAGAGAGTTGTCACCCATTAGGAAGCTATCTCAATGTGGACAGGATCCCACCCACAGGGCAGTCCTATATCCACAGAAATTACTTCCAAGCCACTCAATCTCCTGTTGTACTGTGGTGCCACCCATTTAAAGGGCCCTTACAATTCCCTTCTCTTTTTTTGCAGGAACCACATCCTTACACACACACACACACACACACACACACACACACACACACACACACACACACATACCAGTGGATGTCCCACTGTTAACCCAGGCTCAACAAGTGTAAAATCTAGTTGCCAATCCTTGTTTCCGAACATATTCCTCAGTATGATTTTGTTATTTCTGTCAGTAGCATATATTGATGGGGATTTTTTTCAACTATAAAAGGAGTAAAAACTGTTGTTTTGCCTTCAAATATCCATCTCAAAGGGGTACCACTAACTTCATCTGCTATTGATTCTCCTATGCCAGACATGTAGGTGTCTGCCTTAATCTTTGGCTAGTGACTGGGCCAGTTGGTACCTCTAATGACTGTGTGATCTGCACCTGTGTCTACCAGTCCTTCTAATGGTATGCCATTTATATAGATGGTGAGCATAGGTCAGTCAGCTGTCACAGCTGCTGTCCAGTATATTCCTGGGTTTTGCTGCTTGGAATCAGAATGTGGGTGACTATCACCAGGTTGCTTATTAGAGGTCTGTATCAATAAACCTGATGCCACTACTTCTCCCAGTTGATAAGTCAAACATTGTCTATCTGTGTTAGTGACTAGAATATTATCTACAAATTCCCCAGTTTCCCACATCAGTGTATGGATGGACACTGTTTTGTAAGTACTCTCAGGAGGTGAAATGGTCAAGCCTACTGTGCCTGGAAGCCCAGTAGGGACACTTCTGAATCAAAGAATATTCATTATAGTTATGGAAATATGTATAGAATAATTGCACATGTTTAACATATATTACATTACTTTTCATCCAGGGGAAGGAGTGGGGGAAAGGCAGGGAAAAAAATGAAATACAAGGTTTTACAAGGGTGAATATTGAAAATTATTTATGTATATGTTATGAAAATAAAAAGCTTTAATTAAAAAAAACAACTCTCAGATTAGTTAAGATGACAGGAAAATATAATGATGAATGTAGGAGAGATTGTGGGAAAACTAGGACACTAATATATTATTGGTGGAGTTATGAACTCCTTCAACAATTCTGGAGAGCAATTTGGAACTATGCAGAAAGACTATCAAACTGTGCATACTCTTTGATTCAGAAATGTCCCTACTGGGCCTATATACCCAAAATATCATAAGGAGGGAAAGGGACCCACATATGCAAACATTTTTGTTGTAGATAAGATAAGATGCCCATCAGCTGAAGAATACTTGAATGAGTTTTGGTATATGAATGTTATGGAATATTATTGTTCTATAAGAAATAGTCAGTAGGATCATTTCAGAGAGTCCTGTAGAGACTTACATGAACTGATGTTAAGTGAAGTAAGTGTACTCTGGAGATCATTGTACATAGCAACATTAAGATTATACAATGATTGGGGCAGCTAGGTAGTGCAGTAGAGAGACCACCAGCCCTGAAGTCAGGAAAACCTGAGTTCAAATTTGATAGAAGATACTTAACACTGCCTATTATGTGACCCTGAGTAAGTCACTTAATCCCAATTGCCTCAGCAAAACAAAAATTAAAAAAATTAAAAAAAAATAAAAAAGATTATACAATGATCAATTTTGATGGATGCAGGTCTTTTCAGCAGTGAGGTGATTCAGGCCAGTTCCAATGGTCTTGTGATGAAGAGAGCCATGAACCCAGAGAAAGGAGGTCTGAATGTGGATCACAACATAGTATTTTAACTATTTCGGTTGTTGCTTTGCTTGCATTTTGTTTTCCTTATCATTATTTTCCCTTTTTGATCTGATTTTTCTTGTGTAGCATGATAATTATGGAAATATGTATAGAAGAATTGCACATATTTAACATATATTTGATTACTTTCCCCCTGAGAGGTGGTTGGGAGAGAGAGGGCAAAATTTGGAACACAAGGTTTTGCAAAAATGAATATTGAAAATTAAATTTTATGAAAATAAAAAGCTTTAATAAAATAAATTATATGCTATCATTAAAATAAAAAATATAGATATTGTTTTCCCATCTAAGGAGTTAAACAGTTTAATTTTTAAATAATATATATTTTGAACCTGTTTACCTTTCTATGTTTCTCTTGAGTTCTGTGTTTGTAAATTAAAATTTCTTTTTAGTTCTTTGTTTTTTTTTTTTCAATAAAAATGAAAGTATTTTACTTCATCATTTCTCATTAATTTTTGGTTTTCATCTGTCTTGTCACCATAGTAGCTTTCTATGGTCAAGGTTCTTTTCTGTTTCTAGCTCATACACATTTTCTTTCATTTTGGTATTTTTTTTCTTTTTTTAATTTTAAGGTAGTGGGAAGGAAGAAAGGAAAGAAAGGAGGGAGGAAGGAAGGAAGGAAAGGAGGAAGGAAGGCAGGCAGGAAGGAAGGAAGGAAGGAAGAAAGGAAGGAAGGAAAGGAGAAAGGAGGGGAAGAATAAAGGGAGGAAGCAGGAAAGAAAGAAGGAAGGAAGAAAAGATAGAAGGAAGGAAGGAATAGATAGACTGGTCCTCAGTGGGCCATCTTCTGCACAAAGTTCTTGTTTGTCTTTTTTTTTTTTTTTTTTTTTTCCCCTGGAAGACAATCATGACATCAGGGAGGAGATCACCTATAACCTATCAGATATTTGACTGTTTCTTTCATTTTTCAATCATTGGCTCTGTTTAATTATTTCTTGAATTTTAATAGATAGGTGTCTTGCATTACTCAATTCCCCACATTCTATCCTTCCCTACTCTAATTTGGTTTTTAAAATCAGGCCCTTTCTTTTATTCTATGTTCAAATGACACTGGCTTCCTTACTATTTCACACAGGACATTCTGGACATTTTTATTGGCTGGCTTCCATGTCTCCACTTCTCTCCTTCCTCATTTAAACCTCCTTGGCTTCCCTTCATTCTTTCACTATCAGCTAAAAAACCTCTACTGAAGACTTTCCTATTTCTTTATAGCTGTAATGCATTTTCTCTGAGATTATCTTTAATTTATACTCCATATTCTTTTTTTAATGGTTTGCATATTGTCTCAGCCATTAGACTGTGAACTCCTTGAAAGTAGGACCTTTTTTTGCTGTTGTTGTTGTGTTTGCTTTTTTGCTTTCTTTTAATTCCCAGTGCTTAACATAATGACTGGCATATGGTAGGCATTTAATAACAGTTTGTGAACTTGACTATGACTTCCTAGATCTAAATTTATAATATTTATTCCTTGTGGATGTATCATCTCTTGAAATCACAAAGCAAAATTTTTAAAAGTTACTGGAAAAATAAAAAAAATGTTTTAATAACTCCCACAGAAAGATGACTTTATTCCACAAAGATTTTCCCATTGGTCACTGACAACTGCTTAGCTCTCTGAGCTTCAATTTTAGCTAAACAGAATATAAATAGAGTGTTGTTGCTGGAAACTATGATTAATTTCAAAGTATGATGGTTTTGGAAGTCCTTTCTCTCTTTCTTGACTCTATTACTTTTGGATCTACTTCAGAACTGGTATGTAGAAATAGATAAGCTTTACCTACATCAAAAATACAAGTAGGCATTATGACACTAAATGTAAAAAGGGATAGAGGGAGAAGTTTTAGCTTAAAATTATATGAAAAGTCAATTATGAAATATATCTCAAACACCTAAGATGTATGTTTATATTATTTATCACTCCAATGAAGTCCAGTCTTGTTTTATAGACTTGGAATCTAAATTAGACTTAGGCTTTTGATTCCTCTACTCAAAAATAGGCAAAATAAAAATAGTTGAACTTTAATGCAAGCAGAACAGAAAAGAAACTAACAAATAGGAATAAACCTTAAGAGAATATTTTGGTGTCCAGGCAGAGTTTATTCATTTGACATACTTAGCATTCTCTTAAAATTTCAGCATTCATTCTAGATTTTGGGGGGGAACATGTAAGGAAAGATGCCTTTTCTGCTGTCACTTAGCAGACAATTATGATTGCCATTTGTTATTAGGACAGCAGAACAAAGAACTAGATTCTTGTTGTTCTTTAATAAATCATAGCCATCAGAACCCAGGAAATATTATTAATTTCTGATATTAACTTCAAGGAGAATATAAATACATTTTGATGATGAAATGGGGTTTATCTCTAGCTTCTGAACATTAGAAAGAATAAATGTTTTGAATAAAGATTTTTTTTAATTTTCTCAGCAGTAGAAACACCCATAAATGATTTCACTTTGACTTAACTTTTTCAAGAACATTAGAAGCAAACTTGTTTCGATGCTTTGAATTTATCAGTGAAGATATATTTATCAGTGAAGATATATAAAGCTTGTTTCATCCATTCTGCACTTCATCAATTGCTTCTTACTTTAAATCAGAGAGATAGTTTAGAAAAAAGTAATCTCATAAAGACTTAGATTAAATTACTGGCTATTCCACATACTGAGTGACTTCAGGCAAATCAGTAAGCCACTCTGAATCCAAATTTTCCCATTTGTAACAGGGATAAAAATGTTCTTTGCCTCATAAGGTGGTTTATGGAAAAAAAAAAAGATTCTGAAAACCGTTAAGTGCTAAAGAAAAAAGTGAGATATTGGCAATGTAAATCAGGAAGAGAATTTTAGAACATAATTAATAAACTAGGCTTTAATGATCCACCATTTTGGAGACAGAGAAAAGAACTCATTCAAAGTCTTAATATTATGCTTTCTGAGTACTATAAAGGTGGAAATGACATGAGAACGAGCCTCATAATAAAAAGCTTATTTAGTTGAAAGTGAATTTCCTGCCCGTTTAATAAAGGAAGTAAAAGTTATGTCCATATAATAGTAAACATCTAATTTTAAAAATAAATTTGTCTAACATCCATAATGTGCATATATGAAAACATCATATATACATATGCATATTGATACTCACATATCTGTACATGTAGACAAATAGATCTGTTTCTCTCTTTACGTAAACCTATATATATGATTCCATCTATTTATGCATATATATGGAACAGATACAACTACATGATTAATTTTGACATGATTTCTACCTCCTCATTTGCTTCATGTCTTTTCTTACTTCCCCATATACATGTACATTCTTCAACTGCCTGAAACTTTTAATTTCTGTCTTTCTCTCCAAGTCTTTACCTATTATACACTTTCTGTTCCTTCAGGACCCACTTCATATTTTATTATTACATTAAATATTCCTAAAATCCACATGATGTAATAATATAAAGCACACTGTTCTTTCAGACTTTAAAACCTATAATTATTCCACCCTATCTCATATGCTTCTCCAAATGCTATCAAAAATGCTCTTTATTTCCTTAAATTTTCTAAAAATTGTTCTCTGTGTCTCTCATTTGCCCTTATGGAATTATGCAATGTCATACTAATTTATGTACATCACATTTTTTTCTATTAGATTATAAGTTCCCTTTAGGCAAATACTATATTATGTTTCATCTTCATATCATCAGTTTATAATAGTTCTTTGTACATATTGAGGACCTAATGTTTCCTAATTGAATTTGATCAAACTGAATTGATCTTAGTGAAATATGACATGTCCTTTGTTCCCAGTTATTTTTTCCTAGCTTGCTTGTTTGCAGAATATGATAAGAAGGGGTCAATTTTTTTAGGGCTTATCTTGATAATTATCTTGACTTGATAGTTATATTGATAGCCAGACTAATTTCTTTTTGTTCTTCCTCTGAGTTGATTGCTTTCATGTAAAATTATCATGCTTAACCTATTCATCTTGCAGCACTGCCTCGTACCTCCAAATTTTCCTTCTCCATAATGGTATTTTCCATAGGATATTAGCTAGATGTCATTGCTGAGCCAAATCATTATGCAAGGTTAAGAGGGGGAAAAAAGACCTTCTCTATGACTGTCACTTCAGATTCCAGACACCTCTACTAGTAATTTTTTTCTTCCTAAGGTATATTAATGATATGTTCATGAAGTTTTTTTTTTGTTTTATTTTTTGTTTTGTTTTGTTTTGTTTTTAATTTTTATTCTGGCATACTGGGACTATCCAAAAACTTTTTCTTATCTATTAAACAACTAGAGTTTTTGGTCTGGTGCCATGATATCAAAGGTCAAGCAACTACTATTTAGCAACTACTATTTAATTATCATGTTGGAGCAAAGGGCTAGAAATAGGAAAGATATTTCAGAATGAAAAGTGTCAAGAAAAGATTTATTGTTTAATAATAAAAGACAGTATATAATAGTGGGAATATGAACAAATTAGGAGACAAAAGTTTAACTTCAAAATCTCAGCTCAGCCATTTATTACTAGGGTGAACTTGGATAAACCACTTGCACACTACATTAACCTCAGTTTCCTGAGAGTGTTGGGCTAGATGACCCCTATGATTCCTTTTAGAACTAAATCTATTATCCAATTAGGAAAATAAATGTGAACTTGTATATATGACAATTTCTTTAAAGTACAATGTGGAATTGGAAGAAGATGCAAATGTGTAAAAAGTAGCTAGATTCTATGAAATAGTGGTAAGTATTTATTCAGCAATGTTACTTATTTCCCTTAAAATTTATTTTCATTGTCTTCAGCACAAATACTTTCTCTGTTTGTATAAAGATGTCATATATGTGTGTACATATATAATCAGAGGCATGTCTTTATTCGTCCTCTCATCTCCAATAAAAATTAGAAAAATGAAACTCCTATAACAGAAGCATAGCCTAACAAAATTTACATAGGAAAAATTTTCTGCAAAATGTCACGTAATTATCAGAGGTAAATATATATGACAGAAATGATAACCAACAGATATTATATGAATTATTGCTGTTTTAAGTATTTACAAAATTCTTTAACAATATGAGTCTATGCTATACCCAAGATAGTGTATTTGCCAGAAGGAATTGGCAAAATGTGATAATTTTGAAGAAATTTATTGCTGGGATAGAAGTGAGATACAAGTGTTCCTAACTGTGTGATTCAAAAGAAAAAAAAAGAAAGGTTCTAAATTAAAAAAGATTGTGAAAGTCTTTGGACTTTTTTTTCCCCTATCAGGCAGGAAATAGGAAGTTTTGTTTTGTTATGTTTTGTTTTTCTTTTCTTTTAGCTTTTTACTCCTTCCTCATCCCTGAATTCATTTTTTAATTTAAATTTTTTTTATTGATTTTTTATATTAACATGATTTTTCCAGTATCTTCTCCTGCCCAGAGAGCTATCCTGTATAAAAATAGTAGTTATAAAAAATGAAAAGAGAATAAACTTTGCATAATTGATCAAAATGAAAAAGTCAGAAAATATTTCAATTTACAACACTCATGGACTTCCCACTTCTGAAAAATAGTTCAGTGAGTGAGTTCTCATATCTTTTCTTCTGAACCATGCTTTTTTTATTTTTACAAATTGTGTTATTTATTTTTAATTTTACTTTTTAAGAATGAATTCTGAATTATCTTCTTCCTTTACATCTTTTTTCCACCTATTGAGAGGGCAAGAAATGTGATATGAATTATACATGTAAAATCATACAAAGCATATTTCAAAATTAATCATGTTCCAAAAAAGACAGAGAAAATGAAAAAAAAAAATTATGCTTCATTAGATACTCAGATTCAATAGTTTTTTCTTTGAATATGTATGGTATTTTTCATAAGTCCTTCAGAATTGTCTTAGATTATTATACTGATTAGACCAGCTAAGTTGTTCCCTGCTGATAACTCTACAATATTGCTCTTATTGTGTACAATGCTCTCCTGTACCCTGAGGCAATTGGGATTAAGTGACTTGCCCAGGATCACACAGCTAGGAAGTGTTAAGTGTCTGAAACCAGATTTGAGCTCTGGTCATCCTGACTTCAGAGCTGGTGCTCTATCTACTGGGTCATCTAGCTGCCTCCAGACCAACTTTCTTTTTTAAGGAGTTTTCCTTTTCTGTGAATTTTTGTGCCTTTTTTTTTTTTTTAACCACGTGGCTAATTCTGGTATTTAAGGTATTACTTTCTTCAAAATATTTTGTGTCTCTTTTAACAAGCTGTTGACTCTCTTTTTATAATTTTTTTTGCATCACTCACATTTCTTTTCTAGTTTTTTTTTGCTACCTCTCTTATATGATTTTTAACAATCCTTTTTGATCTCTTCAAGAAATTCTTATTGAACTTGTGTCCAATTCACACTTTTTCTTTCTGAATTTGCCTTTAACTGTTTTGATATTGATGTCATCTGAGTTTGTCTTTATCTTCATTTCCTCCATACTTGTTATGCTCAGGTTCTTCTTCTAAACTCATTTTCCAGGCTAAGTCTTGACTTTAAATATTATATTAAGCTTGTGTTCTGCTCTCAGTGTGAAAGTGACACTGTTCTAATCTTCAGGTTTTTTTTTTCTGCTATTTTTAGAGTTGGTTCTGGGTGTTTAATGCTTCAAGATAATCTAAGGAGAGCTGTGATCACTGCTCTACTAGCCTATGTTCTGGATTTATTTGGGAAGGATTGTTCCCCTGCATTTACAAATGCTATTATCTAGTGTGCACATACACACTGTATATGATGTGTTTGAGAATATATATATATGTATACATAAACAGAAATGTATAAACATAAAGCATATGTTTATTTATATTTGTATATACAGACACATATGTAAATGTACTGTAAATTGTTTATTAGGAAAATTTGATGCATTTTTTTTTCAAATTTTACCTCTTTCCTTCTTATTATAGATGCCTTAATTTTGTTTATGCAGAAGCCTATTAGTTTCATGTAATCAAAGTTATCTCTTTTATCTTTGCGTCTATCCTTTTTTGACCAATAGTACACAGATACTTTTTTATATTTTTCTTAAAAAAAAAAAAAAAGCACTGTCTTTATATTATGATAACACATTTATTTAGAACAGAATGTAAAATGTGGCATAATATTTTGGTCTAAGCCTAATTTATCCCAGACTGTTATCAAGTTTTCTTGTCAGTTTTTAATCAAATAAAAATATTTTTTTAAGTACTTCATATTTATACCATATTTATTTAATGCATTGTATTGTTTTTGATTCTCCATTTTGTGTTCTACCCAATGATCTTTTCCTCTACTTTTTAACTAATATCCAATATTTTTGATGGCTGCTGCTTGTTGAGGTCTGGAAGTGTTTTACTTTTAAAGCAAAGGAATTGGAAAATTCTTGAGCCCATTTTTCCATCAAGAGTAAAAAAAAAATTATTTTTCTTTTCTTCTAACCCTTTTCTTTCTTCCCTTACATTGGGCTTATCTCATTGAGTCTTACACTTTCTTTACTTAGAACAGAATTTATAGGAGGGTGGGGAAAAAGGATGTTAAAAAATCAATTACATTGCTTTATCATCATATTGTATTTGCATCAGTTGCATTGGAGTATCATTGAAAAATAAGTATTTTTAAATCATTACTAATATATTGTGGATATTCCAAAAACCTTAATGGACTTTTAAATTATACACTTTATATAGGAAATTATACTAAACATTAGGATCACTACAAATGAAATCCCCAGGAAGTTATAATAGGAAACATTAACTGTATTTAATTTAATGCTTTCTTACTTACATTAAACAGAAAAAATACTTGGCTATTTTAATAGACTTCATTGGACATTGTCTTCATTGAAGACAAAATTCAAGTTAAAAATGACTTCAGCTTTAATACCTATTATCAGACAACTTTCCAAAACTTTACAGTGCAGTAAAACCCTTTGTTCAAAAAAGAGTCTAAATCTAAATATCATTTATTTATCCCTAGATTTGGAGGAAGGGATTGTCATTATCATGTACCGTAATGCTGAGAAAAAAATATTTTATAATTCTGCATTAAAACCATATTATCTTTTTAATTTATGGAATTTCCACAATATAGTACAATAACAACAATGATTGCATGCACATGAAACTTCAAATCTGCCATGCACAATTTGCTATTTCTTTCAAATATACAACAAAATTATCATACATTTTTTCCTTTTTTTTTCCTCTTCCAAAACCTTTTTCCAGTGAGATATGTCTAAAAGAAATCAGGCTATAAATGTGCTAGAATGTTAATAAGAAATCACAATAGGATACCTAGTATTAGCCATATATTTCTTTAATCTGCTTCACAGAACATAAAATCCGATAAAGCAAAATACTTTGAAAAACTGGGTGTCCTTAACTTCAATATCCTATTATAATTTATTATATATAAATATATATATATATATATTATATATATCATTTATTATTACAATAGCAAGTATTATAAAGAGCAAGTCTTGAGAAAACTGTAATTTGGATAAGGAAAATGATGAATATATTAAATATTCATTCTTCAGTGAAAATCAGGTTTTAGAGAATGCTTGTTTGAAAAGCCAGAGAGATGAGTTGGACCATCTAGTCATGTGGAGGAATTCTCTGAATTTGAAAGGAAGGAAGATGATGGAGAGAGAATAAGAGGAAAGGAGGGAGAAAAAGAGAAAAAAGGATAATTCAAAGTACTTATTTTGAAAAAAAAATTTTATTTGATTGTGTTAGTTGTTCCATTGTGACCTCATTTAGGGTTTTCTTGACAAAGATCTTGGAATAGTTTGTCATTTTCTTCTTAGTCTCCTTATACACATATGGAGACTGTGTTAAACAGGATTAAGTGACTTGCTCAGTGTCACACAGTCAGTAAATATCTAAGGCCAGATTTGAATGTTAGAAAGATGAGAGTCCCTGATTCTAGGCCCTGTGCACTATCCACTGTGTCACATAACTATTCCAATTAGATGACAACATGTAAAGAAAAATTATGACTGTTAAATTATCATATTTGCTTCTATGGGAACCAGACTATTTGAAATAAGGTGATATAAGGTAGAAAGCAATTTTAAAACTATGTTCATGAGCATAATCACAGTTTAAATTCAATTAAAAACATACTGAAGTGCCTGTTATATACACCAAATCTACCTTTCACTATCTTAAACAGAAATCACTAGACCTTATGATTTTTCATTAATTTAGGGACCCTTCAATATGGACATTTTTTTCCACTAATGCATATTAGCATCTAAACAAGATTAATTATCTTAATTAATTTAATAATTTTATTAATCTACATGCTGAGCATTGCACTAAATGCTAGGATACTAAAAAGGAAAAAATAGTTTTCACTCTTGAATGACTTGCCCATGGTCATGTAGCCAATTCATGTCAAAAATACAATTTAAATCCAGGACTTTCTAATCCTAAGGCAAATATTTTCCTTCTAAATATTTTTTAAAGTGTTGATTAGATAAAACATAAACTTCTATGTCTGATATTGAAAGACTTCCATAAACTGCCTCCAAGCAGCTGTGTTTTACATTATTTCCCTAAAAGGTCCTTAAATTTCTTTTTTATTTTATTTTTTCTGGTCTTTAAATTTCAGAAAAACTAGATAATACTGTTCCAGTCTTACCCTTTCCTCTCCTTCTATCATCTTCCCAGGCTATTCTCCATTTCTGGAAAATATTCTTTCATGCTCTCTATCTATCTTCAAGGTTTACTTCAGTTATTCCTAGGAAGCCTTTCCTGAATCTTGTCAGCTGAAAATGGAGAATTAATTTTCCTCTACTATTTTTCTTAGAGCACTCTGTCTGCATCCTTCTTTTCTCTCCAGCAATCTTATATCATATTTATTAGTGTTCTTTCTGTCTTACCTATTAGATTCTAAACTCCATAAAGTCAATGACTTGGTTATTTTTCGTATTTGTATTCCCAGTATTTTGTACATTTTTGTAGAGTATGGGCTAGCTCCCTGGAGGGCCTTGGGGTCAGCCAGAATCAGGATAAATTAAAATCCTTGGTTTTCAGGGGGAGAAGTGAAGGAGGCAGGCAAATAGCCATGAGGCTTGCCAAAGATGAATCCTGAATCCTGGAGTACAGAATCACCAGGCTCTCTCTTCCTCATCCTCCTGCCAAGTAATTCTGATCTCTCTCCCTCTGCCCTCCAATCCTTGCCTATGATTATCTTAACACCAAACATTCAGCAAGCATCAATGGAGTCATTGTCTCACATCAAATAAGTATTTAGCCTTAAGTACTTGGTTGTCTGATTCAAGCATACCTTCCTTTTTGCAGTTTCAGCCTTCTACACATTTTTAAGCATGCTAAATTGAAGAAGCAATGTGTTTTTGTGGCTATAGAGCTGATGTTGGAGCTAAGCAAAGATCTAAGTTTATGTTCTGCTTATGACATACGATGGTAATGTAATCTTATGCAAGTCACTTATGTGTCATAAATTCCATCTTTTCCTTTAGCATGCAACTCAGAAGCTTTCTTCTGAGTAAAGCTTTTTCAGATTTGCCTAATTGCTATTACCCTCCCTTCAAGACTACATTGTATATAACTGCTATATGTGTTTATATATCAACTTTTATTCATGGTCTATATTTTATATATACTTGTTTCTTTCATCCCCATTAAGATGTGAATTTATTGTGAGGAGAGATTTTTTTTTAATTTTATGTGTTTGTATCTCCCTTACATGACACAGGAAACTTGGTATATGTAAGCATTTTATAAATACTCATTGATTGATTAACTTTACAGGCCCTAGGACACTGTCTATGATTCCAACTTGCATGGAAGTTTTCAACAAATAGAAGAAATTTCACATTGGATATACTTACATACTAAATATATATATATATATATATATATATGTATATATATATATATAATTATATTTAATCACCATATTATATAGTATACAAAATCACACATGTATATGTGTGTGTGCATATATATATATATATATATATATATATATATATATATATATATATATGGTTGACTATATGAGTATATTCTATTTCCTATTCCTAATTGAATTGAATTTCATTTTTCAGTAAAGACATAGGGGGAGGGAAAAGTCATCTTTAATGTAATGAATAAACCCATGATATATTTCTTTATTCTAGCTAACTTCAAGCTCCTTGGTTTTATAAATGGAGTGGAGCAATAAGTCAGTGGTGACTGAATTCATTCTGTTGGGTCTGTCTAGTTCTTGGGGACTCCAGCTTTCCCTGTTCTTTGTTTTCTCTGTATTTTATGGAGCTGCTGTGCTGGGCAACCTGCTTATTATCCTCACAGTCATTACAGACTCTCGCCTGCATTCTCCCATGTACTTTCTCCTCAGCAATCTCTCCTTCATTGATGTGTGCCAGGCCACCTTTGCTACTCCCAAAATGATTGCTGATTTCCTCAATGAGCACAAGATCATCACTTTTGAGGGCTGCATGTCTCAAATCTTTTTTTTGCATGTATTTGGGGGCAGTGAAATGGTGCTTCTTGTGGCAATGGCCTATGACAGGTACATTGCTATTTGCAAACCTCTTCACTATATGACCATCATGAGCCAACGTGTGTGCACTGCTTTGGTGGGGGTTTCATGGACTATTGGTATCCTGCACTCAGCAAGCCACTTGGCTTTCACAGTGAACTTGCCTTTCTGTGGGCCCAACAAGGTAGATAATTTTTTCTGTGACCTTCCCCTAGTGATCAAGCTTGCCTGTTTAGACACTTACTTTCTGGAAATCATGGTACTGACAAACAGTGGGCTGCTATCCCTTATCTGCTTTATCCTTTTACTAATTTCTTATACAGTTATCCTTGTTACTGTCCGAAGTCGATCCTCTAAAGGGACCTCAAAAGCACTTTCTACCTTGTCTGCTCATGTTACTGTTGTGGTGCTTTTCTTTGGGCCATTGATCTTCATCTACATATGGCCTTTTGACAGTTTCCCCATTGACAAGTTTATCTCTGTATTTTTTACTGTCTTTACTCCATTCTTGAATCCAGTCATTTATACTCTGAGGAATGAAGAGGTAAAGGCAGCCATGAAGAAACTGAGGAATCGGCACATAGAGTCCAAACAGATGTCCTAGGAATATGATGAGGAAGTTCATTCCTGAGAAGTCCAAATTGCTTTTTGTACTGAATATATGATTTATGAATTATCATACTTCTGTTGTTATTATTGGCTTCTGGATATTATTGGATTCAGCTTTGTAGAATCCTGTAATAGTGCTCATTCTTTTGTGGTTTCAGATGTATAGAATGAGTCATTATGGTGGAGTAATATTGTAATAATACAATCACAGAGCCATAAGAGACTTTTAAGGTAATAATGTAGTTTAATCTCTTTGTTTGGCTGATAAGAGAAAAAGAATAAGCATTTATATAGTACCTGCTATGTGCTGGGCACTGTGGTCCATGCTTTACAAATATTAATTTAATTTATCCTCACAAAAATATGGAAAATAAGTGCTATTATTAACCCCATTTTTTGGTTGAAGTAAGTGAACAAACAAGTGTTTTGGCCAGTGTCACACATCTAGCAAGTGAGTGAGGTCTTATTGATTCCAAGTCCAATGCTCTATCTATTACAACTCCAAGCTAGGAGTTCCAAGGAGGAGATGGTAACTGTCAAAGAAAGGATTAAAACTCATGCTTTCTGTTCCCTTTCTACTATGCCATATCCCAGAGGAAAATAAAGAGGATAGTGTACAAAGATCAGATCTAGCCTTGAGCTAGTACCAGGTTCTTTCATGGACACTAGCTGAAGCTGTCTTTTATAGAATATATTTTCTTTTGTTGTTTTATCATTTTAAAATATAACATTCACATTTTACCCATGGGAAACTGTCAGTGTGTATTCTATTTGTTACCTAGTATTGAGTTTAAAGCATATAGATAGACATTGTATTTTTCTTAGAAGCTTGCTATCACACCATTCATTTGTTTTCTGCTCATTTCCCTAGCCTATTACTCAGTTTTTAATTGTTTGCTAAAGTAGGGCTCTGTTTCCGGGGGGAGGGGTTGCACTGTCCCAAGCTTTAGGGATTCTGTGCTGTAATGTCTGGATTGGCTCACTGTAGGATTTCAGTACCAGCCCAAGTCCTTGATCGGAGGTGAGGAGTGAAGAGGCAGGACTCACATAGATGGAGTTCATTTATTCCAAATTCTCTCTGCCTCATGTACCCTAATATCCATGACAACTATAGCACACTGAGCATGTACCGCAAATGATGGACCACATAAACAACTTGCTATTGTGTGCAGATATCTCTGCCACTTAGTATAACTCTGCTTTAATTGTAACACAGGTTGTCACACACCCTGACTTCTCAGGAAGTTGAGATGCCCTCAAGGTAATATAGATAGTTCAGCAGGGTTCCTTTTTCTGGACTAAAGGGTCTTATACTATTCCCACACTTCCCTACTATCTGTGGCCCTCTACACTGTGCAGCTGTTTTCAGAGATCCTTACAAAGACCAGACCACAAGTATTCTTTTCTGCCCTGAAGCTATTAGGTGTGTCCCACCCAACTGTAGCTCTAAGATTTAGTGTGCTGAATCATCAGAGTCCTGTTTTGCTGATGTTCAGGCCCCACATAGGGGCTGAGGCTAGGTTGACTCAGCCTGCACTAGGATTGCACATCAGACTTCCACCTCCACAGACCCTTTCCACTGACTTTCCAAGTCTTCTCTGGCGTTCCTAGACCAAGAAATCCAGAAGATTCTAGCTCTCCTGCTGATTTAGAAGTCCTGCCTTGATGATGCTGGGGCTGGGGTTGGGACTGATCCTGGTGCTGCGCTGTGCTCCCACCTGATTCCACAGACCTTTTCTTCTGACCTTCTAGGTCCTCTTTGTTTTATGTGGGCTGAGAGGTCTGGAAGCCACCAATACTGCTGCTAATTCAGGGATCTTGCTGAGGTTAGGCCTGAATCCAGTGCTGGGTCTGGGCTGAGTATTGGGCTGTGTCGGGACTGGGGCTGGGATTGGGGTGGCTTGGTGTTGGCTGGGATGTTGGACACCAGGACTGCATGCATGCTGGACTTCCACCCTGAAGTCACAGACCTTTCCTGCTGACCTTCTAAATTCTTTTCAGCTGGAAAATGTTTTACTTGTGTTCTCAAGCTCTAAAAATATTTAGAGTCATTATTAAAGGAGTCTAGAGCAATTTGGGAGAAAGGTTGGGCAAGTTCCTGACTTTACTCCACCATTTTGGCTCTGTCTCCCAGACTATTCATTTGTTAAAAAAACAAATCCAACAAATCATGGAACACAAAATATTTCTGCCAGGAGGGGGAGACATATAATAAGCACCATTGGTTTCCATGCAAATTGCTTCATTCTATGAAAATGAGGTTTAAGTAAAAAAGAAAGCAGTTTGAATACCAATCTTTTTTGAGCCTGCTTTGTCTAGGTGGCAGAAATTTATATAAATCTTATCCAATTTTCACTAAGTAAACTGGGTGATTTTGGTTTGAAGTTCTCAAGATTGAACTCAGAGATCATTTAATTGATTAACAGGAGAGAGATGAATTTTTCTCTGGCTTGTACAGAATGAATCCACAGCTTTTTTTTTTTTTCTTTCTTTTGTTGTTGTTGCTTTTGTTTATGTTGCAAATGACTGATAAAAGAAAAAAAAATAATCTGGTTTAGTAGTCCCAAAGAATCAAGATGGTCAGCAATTGAAAAGATGAAGCCCAAACTTTAGTAGCAGAGCAGTCCGTCAGCCACATGACCAGACCCAGTCAAAATTCACCTATGATGTTTTACCATGGGAAGATACACCTAACACAGAAATGATATGTTCAGTGCAAAGTAGAGATTAAGTGACCAACAGGGAGCAGTAGAGAATAATGTGATTATATCCATAGTGAAGATGGTATCTCTATATTATGTATGTTACCCAAACAATGCATGTATTTTGATAACTCATTTCCTTTTTTTGAGTGCCATCTACATCTGTGCCTTATGCCCTCCTTACTCATGCACTGGAAGCACTCGTTCCTGCATTTTGAATGATAATGAATCATATGTTTTTGACCTGGAAACATGAGCTCTCTGTATGTGTGCTCTCTCTACCTGTGCTTTAGTAACTCTTAGAAAAGTGGAACCTTTGTTTATTTGGGCAGAATCTTTTTGTTGACACTTTATTTGATATTTCTTTTTGATTATCTATTTTTTATTTTGAATTAATGTGTCCTCTGACAATCTCGTGAAAATAAAACCCATCATTTGGGCAAGGAAACTGACTCTGAGTGTTGTTAACAACCACTCAAGACTTTCAACCTGGAGGCTCCCCTTCAGGGTGAACTAGAACCCTTTTGTAAGAGAAAGTTCAATTTTTAATGTGAGCATTTAAAAGTTATCAAACTATAAATCAGTCTTTAAATTGTTTTTTTGATTGTCTAGACTTTAAAAAGTGATAGAAATATGTTAATCATTTAGATAAAACTTAAATGTGTGTCAGAAAATTGGTTGTTAAATATTGACCAGCACCTTGATGTAGAAGGTGCCCCACATTCTCTATAAATAAGTTAAAAATATAGTACCATTTAGTAGTGGATTTTGTAGAGATTAAACAAATTTTGAGGGTGATCACTTTAGCTAAAACTACATTACATTTTTGGATACTGATCAAAGTTCTCATGTTTACAGTCAATCTATAAATAGTCAGTAGAATAAAATTTGATGATTTTTAAATTATAGGATATATGAGGGAAGTGAAGAAATAAAGACAAAGAAGTCTTTTTTCCCCTTAACTTAGCCTAATCATTCAAAGAAATATGATTCATGTTGCCTAAATAATTTAAGTTATAACATTAACATCCCTCCTCACCTCAATAGTAGAAGTATGGCCTAGCTCTGTTGACAACAAAAATTAGAAATGATAAAAGAATCATCTTTAATTGTGCTTAATTAATCTGGATACTACAATTTAAAAAAATGTATCCTAGTACCTGACAGTGTCTTGAATATAATAGACTTTAAATTTTTAAAAATTCTTTTGATAATTTTTAAAAAAAATATTTATCATCATCATTATTAAAGTCTATAATAATCATAAAAAGCAAAGAAATTAACACTTTTACTAGTACTTATTCTAGACCTAATTGTTAGAGATGCACCAATAATAAGTTCAAAATTCCTAATCATTCAGGAGGAAAAAAAAACAACAGATACTTAATGAAATAGAATACTTTCCAGTATTCCTCATGAAAAGATCAGCACTGAAAAAAACAATTGACTTCAAAATAAAAAAAGCCCAAAAGAAGCATTAAAAGGTAAACAGGAAAGAAAAATCAAAAGGGGAGAGGGGAGGCAAAGCTAAAATGGCAAAGAGTACACACGTATCTTTCTGAGCTCTCCTGTACCCTGAAACTATTTTTATGAAACTCAGCCACTGAATTAGTGCTTGACTATCAGAACCCATGAATATTGGGAATACAACACATTACCAACAGAAGATAATCTCAAAATTTGTCAGGTCTGTTTTTGCTTGTACATAGAGACGGAATGGGGCTAGGCCAGGCACAGACTCAGGTAGATAGGCAATGAGAGCATGGAGAACAGCTCACATTGAGCAGATTTGAGGGAGGATGGGGTGTGGTATCTTCTGACAGAAAATCTGGCAGAAAACCACAGTGTCAGCTACTCTGTCCTGGCAGCAAGAGAATCATCAGAGGAGCTATAAACACAGAGGGCAAAGACTATAACCCCCAAATGCTCGAGTCTCTCAGGACCTGGCCACACCCAATTAGCACCAGGAGGGATTCAGCACTATTTTAGCATGCAATGGCTAATCCCAGCACAGCCACTGATCCCAGCACAGCTGCTGCCTTCCACTGCCTCTTTGTTGCCATTTCCTGTTGTCTGTTGAAGAAGCTTAGTAACCCCTCGTTGCCCCAAAAGAAGATTGCAGTTTTTGTTGTTGTTGTTGTTGTTGTTGTTGTTGTTGTTTTGGTAAAATGAGCAAAAAGGCAAAGTGGGCTCTAACTATAGATAACTTCTATACTGAAAGAGAACAGATTTCAAACATTGAGGAAACTAAAAACAGTTTGTCTCTAGATGAAAACCCAAAGGGAGATATGATCTGGTCCCCATCACACAAGGCTCTCATAGAAAAAATTTAAAAGTCTCTTAAAAGAGAGCTAGAAGAAAAATGGGAAAAGGAAAGGGAAGCTTTGCAAGGGTCTGGATAAGGCATATAACTCATCTGGATAAGGTATATAACTCACTAAAAGATAGAGTGGAAAAAGAAAATAATTCCCTGAAAAACATAATTTGTGAATTGGAAAAAGAAAATAATTTCTTAAAAAATAAAATTGGCAAAATGGGAAAAAATTCCATAGAACAAAACAACTCAATTAAAATCTCAATTGGACAATTACAAAAAGAAATAAAAAAGAAAATGATGAAAATAATTCATTAAAAATCAGAATTGAACAAATGGAAGTGAATGACTCAAGGAGACACCAAGAATCAGTCAAGCAAAACAAAAAAAAACATTTTTTTTAAATAGAAAAAAATGTTAAATACCTACTTGGGAAAACAACAGACCTGGAAAATAGATCTAGGAGAGATAATCTAAGGATTATTGAACTCCCTGAAAGTCATGATGAAAAAAAGACCCCAGACACTATTTTTGGGATGTCATCAAAGAGAATACCCAGATATCATAAAATCGAAGGTAAAATAGACATTGAAAAAATTCATTGATCACTTACTAAAGAGATCCCAAAATTAAAACTCCAAGAAATATTGTGGCTAAATTGCAGAGACAAGGAAAAAATACTACAAGCAACCGAAGGGGAAAAACAAACAAACAAACAAGCAACAACAACAACAACAACAACAACAACAACAACAACAAACAGTTCAAATACCGAGGAGCTACAATAAGGATTACTCAAGTTCTAGCAGCATCCACATTAAAGGATCAATGGGCTTGGAATCTGATATGCTGAAAGGAAAAGTAATGTGGTATGCGGCCAAGAAGAACTTACCCAGAGAAACTGAGCAATAGGTGAATTCCATTTATTTCTAATGTAAAAACCAAAGCTAAACAAAATGTTTGACCTCCAAATATTGGACTCAAAAGAAGCATGAAAAGGTAAAAAGAACTCTTGTGAATTGTATTTATGTTATGGGTATACATAAAGAGTATATATATAATTTGATTTTACTATTAAATATTTAAAATGATCTAGAGGTGGAAAAGAAATTGTACCAGAACAAGGGAAAAGTGGAGGTACTACATGTCACAAAGAGGCAAAGGAAACTTATTATATGTGAGGGAAAGAAGAGAGAGGAATGACATAGTGTGAATCTTACCCTCATCAGAATTGGCTCAAAGTGAAAATATTAGACATATTCGGTTTACATAGAAACTTCTCTCACCTCATTGAAAAGTGGAAGGGGAAAAGCGAAAAAAGGGAAGGGGTAGGATAAATAGAAGGGAATACAGAAATTGGAAGGGAAAGGTTTAAGAAAAGGGGAGAATCTCTAAGGGGGGGAGGGAGAGATCCTACAAAGAAAGCACTGTGTGAGGCAAGTGGTGCTCATAAGTTTAATAATGGGAAGGTGGTAAGGGTAAAATGAAAGAGGAAAGCATAATGTGGGGTTAAATAGATGGCATATAATACAGAATTAGTAATTTTAACCATAAATATGAATGGGGTAAACTTCCCCATAAAACTGAGGCAGATAGCAGAGTGGATTAAAAGTCAGAATCCTACAATATGTTGTTTACAGAAACACATTTGAAGCAGGGTGATACATACAGAGTAAAAGTAAAAGGCTGGAGCAGAATCTAATATGCTCCAGGTGAAGTAAAAAAATGCAGAGGTAGACATATTGATCTCAAATCAAGCAAACGCAAAAATTGATCTAATTAAAAGAGATAAGGAAGGACACTATATCTTGCTAAAGGGTAGCATAGATAAAGAAGCAATATCAGTACTAAACTTATATGAACCAAGTAGTATAGCATCTAAATTCCTAAAGGAGAAGTTAAGAGAGCTGCAAGAAGAAATAGACAGCAGAACTATAATAGTGGGAAATCTCAAACTTATACTCTCAGAACTAGATAAATCAAACCACAAAATAAATGAGAGAAGTTAAAAAGGTAAATAGAACACTAGAAAAGTTAGGTATGATAGAGCTTTGGAGAAAATTAAATGGTGACAGAAAGGAGTACACTTTCTTCTTGGCAATTTATGGAACCTATACAAAAATTGACCATATATTAAGACATAAAAGCCTCAAATTCAAATGCAGAAAGGCAGAAGTACTAAATGCATCCTTTTAAGATCATGATGCAATAAAAATTACATTCAATACAATGCCAGGGGAAAAGAGACCAAAAAGTAATTGGAAATCAAATAATCTCATCCTAGAGAATAAATGTGTGAAACAGCAAATCATAGACACAATAATTTCATCAAAGCAAATGACAATAATGAAATGACATACCAAAATGTGTGGGAAGCAGCCAAAGCAATAATAAGGGGAAATTTTATATCTTTAGAGGCCTACTTGCATAAAATAGAGAAAGAGAAAATCAATGAATTAGGCTTACAACTAAAAAAGCTAGAAAAAGAGCAAATTAAAAAACCCCAATAAAACACTAAACTTGAAATTCCAAAAATAAAAGGACAAATTAATAAAATTGAAAGTTAAAAAAATCTATTGAATTAATAAATAAAACTAAGAGTTGGTTCTATGAAAATATCAACAAAATAGAAAAACCCTTGATAAATTTGATTAGAAAAAGGAAAGAGGAAGATCAAATTGTTAGTATTAAAAGTTAAAAGGGAGAACTTTCCACTAATGAGAGAAAATGAGAGCAATAATTAGGAGTTACTTTGCCCAAATTTATGCCAATAAATTTGATAACCTAAGTGAAATGGATGACTATCTCCAAAAATATAGGCTTCCTAGATTAACAGAGGAGGAAGTAAATTGCTTAAATAATCTTATTTCAGATAAAGAAATGGAACAAGCTATTAATCAACTCCCTAAGAAAAAATCCCCAGGACCAAATTGATTTGCAAGTGAATTCTACCAAACATTTAAAGAACAATTAACTCCAATGCTATATAAACTATTTGAAAAAAATTAAGGATTGAAGAAATCCTACCAAATTCCTTTTATGACACAGACATGGTACTGATACCTAAACCAGGGAGGTTGAAAATGTTGAAAACAGAGAAAGAAAATTATAGACCAAGCTCCCTAATGAACATTGATGCAAAAATCTTAAATAAAATATTAGCAAAAAGATTACAGAAAATCATCCCCAGGATAATACACCATGCCCAAGTAGGATTTATAGCAGTAATGCAGGGCTGGTTCAATATTAGGAAAACTATTAACATAATTGAGTATCTCAATAACCAATTTAACAAAAAACATATGATCATCTCAATAGATGAAGAAAAACATTTGATAAAATCCAACACCCAGTTCTATTAAAAACACTAGAGAGTATAGGAATAAATAGACTTTTCCTTAAAATAGTCAGTAGCATCTATTTAAAACCATCAGTAACCATCATACGTAATGGGGATAAACTGGAAGCGTTGCCAATAAAATCAGGAGTGAAACAAGGTTGCCCACTATCACCATTACTGTAAAGGGCTAGAACTGAGCAATGCACTTGGATAATGAAGCATGTGAGACTAATTGCCAACTGGATAGTTCCCTATTAACTTGTTTGAAGGTTGACCCTCCCCAGTTGTTCTGTGCTGACTTGATTGGTGAGACAAAGAGGGGGGAGTGACCTGTGTGGGAGGAGTAGGAGGAGGAAGAGGAAGTGAGACACAGAAGCTGACTCAGTCTCTCCTGGTGTTTGAGGGAGGAAGGTGTGTGTGAGGTAGCTAGGCCTAACCCCCGACCTTGACTGTAAAAGATCAAGAATAAAGACGTTTAGTGATCCTGACTCCAGCTAATTTCTGGGAAGACAGAGTTCCAGCATTTGGCGTCCAAGTGTCGGGCCGGCATCCTACTTCCACTGAAGTCCTCAGGTGACCAGGAGATTAGGTGAGTATTCTAATAGAAATAAGGAACTTACCTTGTGAAGGACTAAACCAGCAATCTCTAGTAGCTGAGATGGGGCAGGTGTTAGCTAAAAACATTCCCTCGGCCTCAGCTGACCCAGATACAGCCCCTGCTCCTGCTCCAGCCTCCCCTAGTAGTAATCCTATAGAGGATATAATTAAAACAATTGACAAGAAAAGTTTACTTGTAACCAGCCCACAAATGGATAGTCTATTAGACTCATTGAATCACATGTCCCCTTGGTTCTAAAAGGAAGAAAAACTAAGCATAGATAACTGGAAGCTAGTAGCACTTGAAATGAAAGAATTTTACGCAAAAAATGGTCCTCATTCAATTACCACAGAGGTATTTTATCTATACAATGTGATTCAATTAGACTTAAGCTATCAGGCAAGTATAGGAGAAGGAAAAGTGAATCTAGGAGAAAGTGTGAGGAACAAAAGATAGGAAATAAGCAAACTCAAGGCTTTGCCAGAAGACAAGGGGATTTGAATGAGGAATTAGGGTATGTTGACTCTGATTATCCTGAAGAAATTTCAACCCCTCCTACAGAGTAGATTATTGATCAGCCTCCTTCAAGGAAGGAGGGAGGAGGAGTAGTGGGAGGGGCAGTGATATCATCGGGACCTCCCCCCCAGCAATCACCAACCCCCATAACTAGATTACAGAAAAGGCTTATGGAAGCTATCCAAAATGGAAAAGAAATAGATAATGATTTCAAACTTCAAATTTTTCCTGTGATTCAACAGCATAATTCTGCAGGTCAAAAAAGTAGAAAATATGCTCCTTTTAATATGGATGTCCTTAAAGACCTGAAAAAAGCTTGCACTCTCTTTGGGGCTACATCAAATTATGTTAAGATGTTAATACACAATTTGGCTTATGAAACTTTAACCCCTAGTGACTGGAAAATCATCGCAAAGTTGTGCTTAGAACCTGGACAAAACTTGTTGTGGTTTTCTGAATATAGTGAGCTCTGTAGGATTCAAGCCCAACAAAATAGTCAAAGTGGCATTAATACTTCAATCACCTGTGACATACTAAACAGGTGTAGGTTCTTATGTAGATGCTTCAGTACAGATTAATTACTCCACAACAGCATTTGAGCAAATTGCTGTTGCTGCTATCAAAGCATGGGCTTCTCTCCCCAGTAAAAACTACAAAAGGTGAGACCTACACAAAAATTGTACAAGGACCAAATGAACCCTTTGCTGATTTTGTGGCATGTTTGCAGACAGCTGTCACATGGACTAATGGTGAAAATGAAGTAACAGACACTTTGGTAAGGCAACTTGCTAGAGACAATGCCAATGAGGTTTGTAGAAGGATTATACTAGGACTAAATAGGGATGCTCCTTTAGAGGAGATCATAAGATGCTGTGTCACAGTAGGCACAACCTTTTATAGCCAGGCTATGGTGCAGACTTCCCAAGATCCCAACATAGGAAGACAGGGTCCCTTTTGGCAAGGGACTTCCAGAGAGACTTGTCAATGCTTTCAATGCGGTAAAGTAGGCCATCTGCAAGCTCAGTGTTGGCATAGAGACAGAGTGAGAAAACAGGCTGGGAGAACAAGACTCAAAACCCCATGTCCAAAATACAACAGAGGACTCCATTGGGCATCAGAGTGTAGACTGATTCAGGGAAACAGGATGAGGGGCCAGCTCCAGGGCCCCAGGCAAAAAACACTTGGGGCATGATGGCAGCTGATGCAACACCCAGAGAGTGCCTCCAACTCCAATACCCAGACATGACCAATCAGCCAGGAAGCCATCTGATGGGAGAAAGGAATTACACAATCAGTCAGCCAGGAAGCAACATGATGGGAGAAAGGGACTACAATTAGGGAGGATAGAGTTGTATGCAGCTGGGACAACTGAGATACCCTCCTAGAGAGGTGAAATCTGTTCCTCTCCAACCTATGGATCCCTTGCCTCCAGGGACAGTAGGCTTGACCATTTCACCCCCTGAGAGTACTTACAAGACAGTTTTCATTCATACACTGATGTGGGAAACTGGGGAATGTGTAGATAATATCCCAGTCACTAACACAGGTAGACAATATGTGACTTATCAACCAGGGGAAGTAGTAGCATTGGGTTTATTGATACAGACCCCTAATAAGCAAACTGGTGACAGTCACCCACGTTCTGACTCCAAGCAGAAAAACCCAGGATTATACTGGGACAACAGCTGTGACAGCTGACCGACCTATGCTCACCATCTATATAAATGGTATACCATTAGAAGGTCTGGTGGACACAGGTGCAGATCACACAGTCATTAGGGGTGCCAACTGGCCCAGTCACTGGCCAAAGACTAAGGTAGACACCTACATGTCTGGGGTAGGAGGATCAATAGTAGCTGAAGTTAGTGCTACTCCTTTAAGATGGATGTTTGAAGGTGAAACAGGAGTTTTTACTCATTTTATAGTTGAAAAAATCCCCATCAATCTATGGGGAAGAGACATTTTACAACAATTAGGGTTAAAAATGAGTACTTCGGTTTTTTAGGCAGGGCTGCTGTTGAAGGCCTGCCAACACTTTTACCTGTTCCTATCCAATGGAAAACTGATACACCAGTGTGGATAGAACAGTGGCCCTTAGATAGCGATAAAATTCAGGCCTTACTAGACATAGTACAGGAACAACTTGACCAAGGACACTTACAGCCTTGTCTAAGTCCTTGGAATTCCCCAGTATTTGTTGTAAAAAAGAAATCTGGAAAATGGAGGATGTTGACTGATTTAAGAAAGGTAAATGAACAGATGGAAACAATGGGAACTCTTCAACCTGGACTTCCATCTCCTACTCAGTTGCCTGGAGAATGGCCTCTGTGGGTTATAGACATTAAGAATTGTTTCTATTCTATCCCTCTAGATAAGGAGGATATGAAATGATTTGCCTTTTCAGTGCCCAGCATTAACTTAGCTGAGCCTTATAAAAGACATGAATGGGCAGTTTTGCCACAGGGAATGAAAAACAGCCCTACTATGTGTCAAATGTATGTTGCTGCTGTTCTTACTCCAGTAAGAAAAGCATTTCAAAAATAATGGTATTACATTACATGGATGATATATTGGGATGTGCACCTGAGGAACAAATGTTAGAAGCATGTCTACAAAAAACCATAGAAACACTAAGGAATTATAAATTGCACATAGCTTCAGAAAAGATTCAAAGACATGCCCCTTTTCAATATTTAGGATATGAAGTATATCCTAAGGTCTTATAATACAAAAACTCTCCTTAAGAACAGAGAAGCTAAACACCTAAATGACTTCCAGAAATTAATAGGAGATATCCAATGGATGTGTCCCATGCTAGGCTTGACTACCTGTCAATTGCAACCATTATATGACATTTTAAGGGGAGATAGTGCTTTAAATTCACCACACCAGCTTACAAAAGCTCAAGAGGCTTTGAGATAAGTTGAACTGACTTTATCCAATGTCAATGTGGTTGAAAGAGTCACTCAAAAACCCTTGGAAATATCAGTTTTTGCTATACAAGAGGCACCCACATCAGTCCTTCATTAAGGAGACAGTGTGATAGAGTGGGTGAACCTCCCAGCACAACCAGAACAAAGCCTTATTATGTACCCAGTGCTTGTGGCTAGAATTTTATTAAAGTCCATTAAACGAGCAGTACAATTATCTGGGATAAGACCTGAGAAGATATACACCTTTTATACTAATGCACAAGTTAATGTGTGCTGTGAAACCATCCCAGAGTGGCAAATTTTATTAGCCATGGGTCCAAATTTTACACACATGTCTCCATTAAAGATAACCAGACTGTCACATAATTGGCGATGGATTCTTGAAGAAAAGGTTTCTCAAGTTCCTCTTAAAGGACCAATTATCTTTACAGATGCATCCAAACATAACATTTGCGCTGTATATTCTCATGAATTAACTATAAAGAGAGTAATCAGAACTCCTTTTCAGTCCACTCAGCAGAATGAATTGTATGCAATCATTCTAGCTCTTGCTTATTATCTGGGAGACATAAATATAATATCTGATTCAGCCTATTCAGTAGGTGTGGTACAAAGAATTGCCACAGCCCAAATAAAATTTGTAGCCTCCAATATATATCAGCTCTTTAAGGAACTTCAAGAGCGAGTGAGAAAGCATCCAGGTTAAATTTATATTTTGCATGTCCACTCCCATAGTGGACTTCCAGGTCCTATTTTTGATGGTAATTCAAAGGCAGATAGCCTTCTAACCATGTTGGCCAGTACTCCTTTATTTCAAGAAGCACAAGAATCTCATTCTAAATATCATCAGGCTGCCCGAGCTTTACATTTGCAATTTGGAATAACAAGAGAAGAAGCTAGGAGCATAGTAAAAGCCTGTACAGCTTGCCTTCCTTTCCATGCTCCTACACTACCTCCAGGGAAGAACCCTCGTGGTTTGAGACCTAATGAAATTTGGCAAATGGATGTGACCCATTATAAATCTTTTGGTCGTCTATCTTTTATCCATGTAGTGGTAGACACCTTTTCAGGATTCACATTTGCAATGCCAGCAGCAAAAGAGACAGCCCAAATGGTCACTGAATTCCTTATACACGCATTTGCAATTATGGGTGTGCCACAAGCAATAAAAACAGACAATGGACCTGCATATACGTCTAAACATTTTACACACCTTTGTGCACAGTATAAGATTTTTACATACCATGGGCATACCCTTTAATCCTCAAGGGCAGGCAATAGTAGAGAGAAGAAACAGAGATATTAAGACACTCCTCCAAAAACAAAAGAAAGGGGGAACCACAGGCAACCCTAGAGAATTTCTAAATTTAATTCTCTATACCATTAATTTTTTAATTTTTGACAAAGATGCACTGGCTCCAACAGACAGGTTTTATAACCCACCGGAAGGGCAGTGTTCAGTGTGAGCAGCTCCTCTGTCTTTAGATAATCGCCAGGTGATGTGGAGAGACCCAGAAAGTGGTGAATGGAAGGGACCAGATAGGTTAACTGCTTGGGGGAGAGGGTTTGCTTGTATCTCCACAGATGGAGAAGGAATCAGATGGGTGCCAACAAGCCGTATTCACCTTGTCCATTGGAAAGAGACAGTGCAGACCCTGGAAACGAAGAAGAAGACCCAAGAAACATCAGGTGGTTCCATTGCTGACTGTGCCCACCACTGAAAGAACCTGGCAGTTATGGCATTTGACCCATGGAAATCAAAAACTGTTGGACTTGAAAGTCCTCAGGAAGCATTGGATTCTCTGAGGCATCATAAGACTATTGTAGGACTGAAAGTCCTCAGGAATCATTGGATTCTCTGAGGCATCATAAGACTGTTGTGGGACTGAAAGTCCTCAGGAATCATTGGATTCTCTGAGGCATCATAAGACTGTTGCGGGACTTCAAAACCTGTAGGGATCATTGGATTCCCTAACATATAAAAAGACTGATGTGGGACTTCAAAAACTTGTGGGGATCATTGGATTTCCTAACATGTGAAGCAATGGACAATAGATTGGTTTTGAACTATCTCTTGGTTGCTGAAGAAGGCATGTATGTGTGACTGATGTTTACATACCCTCATTCTAGGACTTCTGGAAATCTCTTACAATACCATGTTGATTTATATTGTTTGTTATATCACGACTTGCATGTACAATTCCTGTTTGTTACACCACATCGAGTCTGCACTGACTGTGGGAATTGTCATCACTAATAGCCTCTGCGTTATTGCTATGTGCTTGTGTAATAACTCCCATGCTGATGGGTTTGTGCATACTTGTCTCTAATAAGGCCCTTCAACCCAGAAACCCGCTAGCAAATCCCCACTTCTCTTTGGTGCTTTTCATCTCCCTTCCTGAGATGTCAGGGAGGGCGTGATTATCTCCTTTTTAGTGCTTTCATCTCTCCTCTTGAGAAGTCAGGGGGTGTGATCACTTCCTTTTTGGGGTTCTCACCTTCCTGAAAAGTCAGGGATGGCGCAACCACCTGTGGTCTAAAACAAAAGAAAGCGGAAGATGTAAAGGGCTAGAACTGAGCAATGCACTTTGATAATGAAGCATGTGAGATTAGTTGCCAATTGGACAGTTACCTATTAACTTGTTTGAAGGTTGACCCTCCCCAGTTGTTCTGTGCTGACTTGATTGGTGAGACAAAGAGGGGGGAGTGACCTGTGTGGGAGGAGTAGGAGGAGGAAGAGGAAGTGAGACACAGAAGCTGACTCAGTCTCTCCTGGTGTTTGAGGGAGGAAGGTGTGTGTGAGGTAGCTAGGCCTAACCCCCGACCTTCACTGTAAAAGATCAAGAATAAAGACGTTTAGTGATCCTGACTCCAGCTGATTTCTGGGAAGACAGAGTTCCAGCACATTACTATTCATTATTGTATTAGAAATGCTAGCTTTGGCAATAAGAGATGGAAAAGTGATTAAAGAAATTAGAATAGATAATGAGGAAAACAAATTATCACTCTTTGAAGATGATATGATGGCATACCTATAGAATCCCAGAGATTCTAATAAAAAGCTATTAGAAATAATTCACAACTTTAGCAAAGTTGCGGGATACAAAATAAATTCACATAAACCATCAGCATTTTTATACCTCACTAACAAAATCCAACAGCAAGAGATACAAAGAGAAATTCCATTTAAAATAACTGTTGATAGTACAAAATATTTAGGAATCTATGTGCCAAACGATAGTCAGGAACTCTATGAGCAAAACTACAAAACACTTTCCACAAAAATAAAGTCAGATCTAAACACTTGAGCAAATATTAAGCACTCTTGGATATGTTGAGTGAATATAATAAAGATGACAATACTTCCTAAACTAATCTATTAATTTAGCATTATACCAACCTGACTCCCAAGAAACTATCTTAATGACCTAGAAAAAATAACAACAAAATTCATATGGAAAAACAAAAGGTTCAAAATTTCAAGGGAACTAATGAAAACAAACAAAACAAACAAAAAAACAAAAACAAATGCTCTAAAAACTATATTATAAAACCATGTGGTATTGGCTAAGAAATAGACTAGTTGATCAGTGGAATAAGTTAGGTTCAATGGACAAAGCAATCAATAATGATAGCAATCTAGTTTTTGACAAACCCAAAGACCTCAATTTTGGCAATAAGAATTCACTATTTGACAAAATCTTCTGGAAAAATTGGAAATTAGCATGGCAGAAACTAGGCATTGACCCACACTTAACACTGTACACCAAGATAAGATCAAAATTGGTTCATGATCTAGGTATAAAGAATGAGATTATAAATAAATCAGAAGAATATAGCATAGTTTACCTCTCAGACCTGTGGAGGAGGAATGAATTTGTGACCAAAGGAGATCTGGAATTCACAATTGAACTCCAGACAGATAATTTTGTTTATATCAAATTAAAAAGCTTTTGTAGAAACAAAACTAATGCAGACAAGATTAGAAAGGAAATAATAAACTTGGAAAACATTTTTACAGTTAACGGTTCTTTTAAGGACCTCAGTTCCAAAATATAATAGAGAATTGACTCTAATTTATAAGAAATCAAGCCATTCTCCAGTTAGTAAATGGTCAAAGGATATGAACAGAAAATTTTCAGCTGATGAAATTGAAAATATTTCTACTTATATGAAAAGATGTTCCAAATCATTATTGATAAGAGAAATGCAAATTAAGACAACTCTGAGATACCCCTACACCCCTCTCAGATTGGCTAAGATGACAGGAAAATATAATGATGAATGTTGGAGGGGCTGTGGGAAAACTGGGACACTGATGCATTGTTGGTGGAGTTGCGAAAGAATCCAACCATTCTGGAGACCAGTTTGGAACTATGCCCAAAAAGTTATCAAACTGTGCATACCCCTTTAACCCAGTGATGTTACTACTGGGCTTATATCCCAAAGAGATATTAAAGAAGGGAAGAGGACCTGTATGTGCCAAAATGTTTGTGGCAGCCCTTTTTGTAGTGGCTAGAAACTGGAAATTGAATGGATGCCCATCAATTGGAGAATGGCTGGGTAAATTGTGGTGTCCAAATGTTATGGAATATTATTGTTGTGTAAGAGAAATAACCAGCAGGCTGAATACAGAGAGACTTGAAAAGACTTACATGAAATGATGCTAAGTGAAATGAGCAGAAACAGATCATTATACACTTTAACAATACTATATCAGAATCAATTGTGATAGAAGTGGCTATCTTCAACAATAAGAGGATCCAAATCAGTTCCAATTGATCAGTAATGAATAGAACCAGCTACACCCAGTGATAGATCACTGGGAAATGTGTGTGGACCACAACATAGCATTTACACTATGTGAAAATAGTGTAAGCTCAGGACAATCTCCCCTTTTCTCCAGGAAGAAACCTCAACCTTTAAAAGTGAGTAAAAAAACCTTTAGCTCTGACCATAAAAAGCTATTTTGGAGACAAGGAAGAACAGACTCAAAATCTGGCATACACTAATGGCAAAATGTCTCCAGATGAAGCCTCAAAATTCCAAGTCTCTGGAAAGAATTTTAAAATGATCTTAAAAGAAAATTAGAAAAAAAATAGAGGTAATTAAATGAGAGCTTTGAAAAATGAAACACAGGGGCGGAGCCAAGATGGCGGAGAAGATACACTCCACTGTGTAAGCTCCTTTCTTCCCTCACAACCAACTAGATTTAATCAGCCTCAGAAATAGCTTTGGACTGATAGAATCCACAAGGACTGGAAGCACGACTTACCAGCTGAAGAGAATCTGGAGTTTCAGCAGGAAAGGTCAGCTCCCAGGGGAGGAAGAAGAGAGGCCAGCGCAGACGGTGGGGTAGTGGCACACTACGCCGGTCGCGCTGGGGAGGGCTCTGGGATCAGAGAATCCACTGACATAAAAGATGTGGCACAGGCTGTTAACTCTTCTCTGCTTATAAAACAGCAGTTCAGAGGAGAAATATAAGCCACTTTAAAATTTAAAACTAGATTGGATCTTCCCGGATCCCAGGGGGTAACTCAGCAGATCTTGGCACCGGGGGTGTAGCCGACATAGGCAATCCAGGCTTTTACCTCGGGGTAGTTAAGAGATTGAAGAGTGGGCAGGGCAGTAACTCATAGTGCCTGGCTCGGCTGGAGGCTGTGGAACGGAAGTCCCAGAGAAGCTGAACCTTTGAACTAGGGACCGCAGTTTCTGGCAGACACTTCCAGCTTGAGTGCAGGGGCTTTTCCCGTCACCTGCTGCAGACATCCACACCCCACCTGGCCACATAGGCTAGGCTTTGAGTCGCCTTTACTGTTCAGTCTCAACCTCAGGGAAGCCACTAAAACACAGCGCCCTCAAAGCACAGCAGTGCTGATCACCTCTGAGGCACTTCCAGGGAGGGGGTGGGGAACTCTCTCCCAGAGGTCTCTCTTAGCTCAGGCGCAGGGGCTGCTGCATCCATCCGGTCTGGGAGGAAGCTGGTAAAGAAGTAAATAAATAATTTCCTACCCCAGGGACAGACCCCAAAAGATTTTTTAAGTATGAGCAAGAAGCCCAAAAAAACCATAGATTCCTTCTACACAGAGAAAGAGCGGGTATCCAACCCCAAGGAAGTTAACAGCAGAGAGTCAGCAGATAACAACCTAAAGGGGAACGATTCCTGCTCCCCATCACATAACTCTCTCCGTGAAGAGACTATTAAAAAGTTAAGAGAGTTTGAAGAAAAATGGGGAAAGGAAAGGGAAGCTATGATAGAGAATAACAACTTTCTAAAATTGGAGTTGGAAAAAATAAAGAATTCATAGGAGATGCAGGGAAACAAAATTAGTGAATTAGAAAAGGTAAAAAAATCACAGGAAAATAGGATTTCTGAATTGGAGAAGATAAAAAAGTCCCAAGAAAATAGGATTTCTGAATTGGAAAAAAAAATAATTCTCAAAAAAACAAATTAGGGAAATGGAAAAAAATTCAATAGAGCAAAATAATTCATTTAAAAATGAAATTGGGCATTTACAAAAAGAACTAAAAACTGTGAAAGAAGAAAATAACTCCTTAAAAGTCAGGATGGAACAAATAGAAATGAATGATTCACAGAGAACCCAAGAATCAGTCAAAGAAAACAAAAAAAAAAATGAGAAGTTGGAGAACAACGTCAAATACTTACTGGGAAAATCTATAGACCTGGAAAATAGATCTAGGAGAGATAATCTGCGGATCATTGGACTTCCCGAAAACTATGACCAAAAAAAGAGCCTAGATTCTATTTTACAGGAAATTATCAAAGAGAACTGTCCAGAGATAATAGAAACAGAGGGGAAAGTAGATGTTGAAAGAATTCATCGAACTCCTTCTGAAATAGAACCTAAAAAAAAGAACACCACGGAATATTGTGGCTAAGCTGCAGAATTACCACACAAAGGAGAAAATCCTGCAAGCAGCTAGAAAAAAAACAATTTAAATACCAAGGTGACACAATAAGGTAACACAAGATCTGGCTGCCTCCACATTAAAAGATAGAAGGGCCTGGAACCTGATATTCTGAAAGGCAAAAGATCAAGGATTGCAACCAAGAATAAACTACCCAGCTAAGTTTAGCATCTTTTTCCATGGAAGAAGATGGTCATTCAATGAAATAGAGGAATTCCATATGTTTCTAAGAAAAAAACCAGACTTAAACAAAAAATTTGATCTACATCCACAAGACTGAAGAGAAAAAGAAAAAGGTACACAGAACCCTTGAGAACTGTAACTCTGTTGTGGGTATATAGAAAGTACGCATGGATAATTTGATTTTACTGATATAAAAGAAAAAAAAAAGGAGGGGGTGTAGTAAAGGGAAGGGGGTAGTATCAGAAAAAGGGGAGGGTGTGATAAAAAGAGGGAAACTATATCCCAGGAAGAGGCATAGAAAATACACCATATCTGAGGGAATTTAGAGAGGGGGAGAATCATTGTGTAAATCTTACTCTCATCAGAAGAGGCTCAAAGAGTAAATAATTGTCATATTTGATTTTCAGAGAATTCTCTCTCACCTCATTAAAAGGGGGGAGAGGAAAAGGGAAAAGGAAAAGGAGAATAAGGGAAGGGACGTGGAGGGAGGGGGGAGGGATACTAAAAAAAAAAGGGAAGGCTGTGCGTCACAAGGGGGGTCTATAAATTAAATATTGGGGAAGGAGTTCAGGGGGTCAAGGGAAAAAGCATAATCTGGGGATAATATGATGGCAGGAAATACAGAATTAGTAATTTAACTGTAAATGTGAATGGGATGAACGCTCCCATCAAACGGAGACGGATAGCAGACTGGATCAAAAATCAGAACCCTACAATATGTTGTTTACAGGAAACACACTTAAAGCAGGGAGATACATATAGAGTAAAGGTAAAAGGTTGGAGCAGAATCTATTATGCTTCAGGTAAAGCCAAAAAAGCAGGGGTAACTATCCTTATCTCAGATCAAGCAAAAGCAGAAGTTGATCTAATTAAAAGAGATAAGGATAAATAATGAAGCCATATCAATACTAAACATATATGCACCAAGTGGTATAGCATCTAACTTTCTAAAGGAACAGTTAAGAGAGTTGCCAGAAAAAATAGACAGTAAAACTATAATAGTGGGAGATCTCAACCTTGCACTCTCAGATTTAGACAAATCAAACCACAAAACAAACAAGAAAGAAATTAAAAAAGTAAATAGAACATTAGAAAAACTAGGTATGATAGACCTTTGGAGTAAACTGAATGGCAATAGAAAGGAATATACTTTCTTCTCAGCAGTTCATGGAACCTATACAAAAATTGACCATATATTAGGACATAAAGATCTCAAAATTAAATGCAGGAAGGCAGAAATAATAAATGCCTTCTTCTCTGACCACAATGCAATAAAAGCTACATTCAGTAAAAAGTTAGGGATAAATAGACCAAAAAGTAATTGGAAACTGAATAATCTCAGCTTAAAGAATGACTGGGTGAAACAGCAAATTATAGAAACAATTAATAATTTCACCCAAGATAATGACAATGATGAGACATCATACCAAAATCTGTGGGATGCAGCTAAAGCAGTAATAAGGGGAAATTTTATATCTTTAGAGGCTTATTTGAACAAAATAGAGAAAGAGAAGATTAACGAATTGGGCTTGCAACTTAAAAGGCTAGAAAAAGACCAAATTAAAAACCCCCAACCAAAAATTAAACTTGAAATACAAAAATTAAAAGGAGAAATCAATAATATTGAAAGTAAAGAAACTATTGAATTAATAAATAAAACCAAGAGTTGGTTTTATGAAAAAGCCAATAAAATAGATTAACCTTTGGTAAATCTGATCAGAAAAAAGAAAGAGGAACATCAAATTGTTAGTCTTACAAATGAAAAGGGGGATCGTTCCACCAATGAAGAGGAAATTAGAGAAATAATAAGGAGTTACTTTGCCCAACTTTATGCCAATAAATTTGATAACTTAAGTGAAATGGATGACTTCCTCCAAAAATATAGGCTCCCTAGATTAACAGAGGAGGAGATAAATTGCTTAAATAGTCCCATTTCAGAAAAAAAAAAAATAGAACAAGCTGTTAATCAACTCCCCAGGAAAAAATCCCCAGGACCAGATGGATTTACATGTGAATTCTACCAAACATTTAAAGAACAATTAGCCCCAATGCTATATAAACTATTTGAAAAAATAGGGAATGAAGGAGGAGTCCTACCAAACTTCTTTTATGACACAGACATGGTACTGATACCTAAACCAGGTAGATTGAAAACTGAGAAAGAAAATTATAGACCAATTTCCTTAATGAATATTGATGCTAAAATCTTAAATAAGATATTAGCAAAAAGACTTCAGAAAATCATCTCCAGGATAATACACTATGACCAAGTAGGATTCATACCAGGAATGCAGGGCTGGTTTAATATTAGGAAAACTATTAGTATAATTGACCATATTAATAATCAAATTAATAAAAATCATATGATTATCTCAATAGATGCAGAAAAAGCATTTGACAAAATCCAACATCCATTCCTACTAAAAACTCTTGAGAGTATAGGAATAAATGGATTATTCCTTAGAATAATCAGGAGCATATATTTAAGACCTTCAGTAAACATAATATGCAATAGAAATAAACTGCAACCTTTCCCAGTAAGATCAGGAGTGAAACAAGGTTGCCCACTATCACCATTACTATTCAATATAGTACTAGAATCTCTAGCCTCAGCAATAAGAGCCAAGAAAGAGATTCAAGGAATTAGAGTAGGAAATGAGGAAATCAAACTATCACTCTTTGCAGATGACATGATGGTATACTTAGAGAACCCCAAAGACTCTGCTAAAAAGCTATTAGAAATAATTCAGAATTTTAGCAAAGTTTCAGGATGCAAAATAAATCCACATAAATCCTCATCATTTTTATATATCACCAACAAAATGCAACAGCAAGAGATACAAAGAGAAATTCCATTCCAAACAAATGTTGAGAGTATAAAGTATTTGGGAATCCATCTACCAAAGAATAGTCAGGAATTATATGAGAAAAATTACAAAACACTTGCCACAAAAATAAAGTCAGATTTAAATAATTGGAAAGACATTCAGTGCTCTTGGATAGGCCGAGCGAATATAATAAAGATGACAATAGTCCCCAAACTAATCTATTTATTTAGTGCTATACCAATCAGACTCCCAAGAAACTATTTCAATGACCTAGAAAAAATAACAACAAAATTCATATGGAAGAATAAAAGGTCGAGAATTGCAAGGGAACTAAGGAAAAAAAAGTCAAATGAAGGTGGTCTAGGTGTACCTGATCTAAAGCTATATTATATAGCAGCAGTCACCAAAACCATTTGGTACTGGCTAAGAAATAGACTGGTAGATCAGTGGAACAGATTAGATACAAAGGACAAAAAAGGGTACATCTATAGCAATCTAATCTTTGACAAACCCAAAGATACCAACATTAGAGACAAAAATTCATTATTCGGAAGAAACTGTTGGGAAAACTGGAAATTAGTATGGCAGAAATTAGATATGGACCCACACTTAACACCATATACCAAGATAAGATCAAAATGGGTCCATGATTTAGGCATAAAGAATGAGATCATAAATAGATTAGAGGAACAGAGAATAGTCTACCTCTCAGACCTGTGGAGGAAGAAGGAATTTATGACCAGAGGAGAATTAGAGATCATTATTGATTACAAAATAGAAGATTTTGTTTACATCAAAGTATAAAGTTTCTGTACAAACAATACTAATGCAAACAAGATTAGAAGGGAAGTAACAAATTGGGAAAATATTTTTAAAAGGAAAGGTTCTGACAAAGGTCTCATTTCCAAAATATATAGAGAACTGACCCTGATTTATAGGAAACCAAACCATTCTCCAACTGATAAATGGTCAAGGGATATGAACAGACAATTCTCAGATGATGAAATTGAAACTATTTCCACTCATATGAAAGAGTGTTCCAAATCACTACTGATCAGAGAAATGCAAATTAAGACAACTCTGAGATACCACTACACACCTGTCAGATTGGTTAAAATGACAGGAACAAACAATGATGAATGTTGGAGGGGATGTGGGAAAACTGGGACACTGATACATTGTTGTTGGAGTTGTGAAAGAATCCAACCATTCTGGAGAGCAATTTGGAACTATGCCCAAAAAGTTGTCAAACTGTGCATACCCTTTGACCCAGCATTGCTGTTATTGGGATTATATCCCAAAGAAATACTAAAGAGTGGAAAGGGACCTGTATGTGCCAAAATGTTTGTGGCAGCTCTTTTTGTTGTAGCTAGAGACTGGAAGTTGAATGGATGTTCATCAATTGGAGAATGGTTGGGTAAATTGTGGTATATGAAGGTTATGGAATATTATTGCTCTATAAGAAATGACCAGCAGGAGGAATACAGAGAGGCTTGGAGAGAGTTACATCAACTGTTGTTGAGTGAAATGAGCAGAACCAGAAGATCACTATACACTTCAACAACAATACTGTATGAGGATGTATTCTGATGGAAGTGGAAATCTTCAACATAAAGAAGATCCAACTCACTTCCAGTTGATCAATGATGGACAGAAATAACTATACCCGGAGAAGGAACACTGGGAAGCGAATGTAAAATGTTAGCACTACTGTCTCTCTACCCAGGTTACTTATACCTTCGGAAGCTAATAATTAATGTGCAACAAGAAAATGGTATTTACACACATATATTGTATCTAGGTTATATTGTAACACATGTACAATGTATGGGATTACCTGCCATCGGGGGGAGGGAGTGGAGGGAGGGAGGGGATAATTTGGAAAAATGAATAAAAAAATAAATAAAGAAAGAAAGAAATAGAGAAATAAAGAAAGAAAGAAAGAAAGAAAAAGAAAAAGAAAAATGAAACACAAAAATTGTCTGAAGAAAATACTCCTTAAAAAATAGTTGGAGTTAAGGTAGCAGAGTAAAGGCAGGAATTTGCCAAAACTCTTCCCCGCACTACCCCAAATTACTTTATAAATGACTCTAAACAAATTTTACTGCCTCAGAACACTTCAAAATACAGAGTAGAACTTTTTCTAACTGAGGACAACTTAGAAGCTTAGCAGAAAAGGAAGTCCAGCATGCAGCACTGGTTCTAGTGAATGATCAGAAGAAAAGGTCTCTGGAACCAGAATGGGAACCCAGTGCACATTTCTAGTGCAGGCTGTGTCCTGGCCTCAGCTTTGGCGTGCACCCCAGCATCTGTAAGGTGGGAACTATGAATCAGTAGCAGCGCTGGAAGTTTCTTGTGCCTCTTAGCCTGGAAACACCAGGGAACAATTTTAAGATCAGTGGAAAGGGTCTGTGGCAACAGGGTGAGAATCTGGTATGAAGTCCCAGTGCACAAGAAATGGAGTCCCAGTCTTCTTGAGCTACAGAGGGGCAGGGACACACCTAATAGCTCCAGGGCAAAAAAGAGTGCTTATAGTCAGATTCCTAGAAGCATTTCTGAAAACTGCTGCACAAAACCTCTGATGTTAGGGACAGTGCACCCTACACTGTGGAAACAGATCCCTACTTTAAAAAAAAAAAAGTTAAAAGCAGAGATTTGGGCAATGAAAATAAGCAGAAAACCAAAGAATTTCTGACTTTTGAAAATTATTATGATGACAAGGAGTATCAAAACACACATTCAGAAGGTGATAACAAAATAGAAGCTCTTATATCCAAAGCCTCCAAGAAAAATAAGAAAAATAAATTTGATGAAGTGGAAAAAGAAAGTAAGCCTTAGACAAAATTGTGAAGTAGGTAAAGTTTGTCTTCAATCTTTTTTTTTTTCATTGTGTATCCTATACATTCAAATTTGCCTCTTTTATACTTTCCTCCAGGTACCCACTCCAAAATGCTCAAACTCCCCATTGAAGAATCCTCTTCATCCTTGTTTTTTCCTTTTTTGTTATAAACTCATGCTATCCTTCTTTTCCCTTGTCCTTAAAACTAATTACTTCCATATTCTCCCTCTCATCTTTCTTGTCACTTATTGCATCCATTAAGGTCAGGCTCTTTGTGTTTTGCAAGGTGATGACTGATTACTCTAGTAAAAAGAATCATTTTTAAATTGCCAACTACTGGATTTAAGTGATTTACCTATGATCACAGAGGTAAGAAACACATCAGAAGCAATGAGGAAAAAGAGGACTAAACATTTTAAATGAATTAACTAAGGTCCCATGACTATTTAAAAAGCAAAAGTGGGAATAAAAGCATTAATACCCATAGTTCTGGCTAATATTCTTCTCCAATCCAACACTGATTCTATTTTTTTTAATTGATAAGTGATCATAAGGAAAAAAAAAAGCTTTGATGTTGTAGAAATGCCTATTAAATCAGGCAATTTCCAAATCCCTTGAGTTGAATAGGAATCATAAACATTTCATCAGTGCTAAAGACTAGAGGGAGATCACGTCAGAGATGAAAATTCTATCCCATAAATTTTATCATTGAGCAAAATAGAAATAAGTATGGGTATCTCATTTTGCACTTGGAAGAAAGGCTAGACAGTAAGGAAGATAAAGACAATTTTAGTTATGGAAAACTGTGGAGTCATAGCACAAATTCTATGAGGACATTAATAAGGAAATTATTTAATAATGTATAGAGAAAGGAGAAGACAGTCACAGAATCATAATATCATAAAAATGACTTCAGAGGTCATATGGTCCTCCTCTCTTGAACAGGAATCTTTCTAAATAATATCTCCACTAGATCTTTACTTGTACTTCTTTATGATTGGAACTGACTCTGCAAACAGCCCACTCAATTTTTAAATGATTATTTTTCCCCTTTGTATTGAGTAAAATATTTCTCCCTATATTTTAACAACTGTCATCCACTTTTCCTAATTGCAAATTATGGTATCAAACAAAACAAGTCAAAATCTCCTTTTGTATAATAGCTGTTTTTTGTAAAATAAATTAAAGACAGGGCTCATCAATACCCTTTCCACAATTATCTCATCAACTTATTGCCATTGAATCCTAGGTTAGGAGAAAAAATTACAAAAAGGGTGGAGAAACTCTGTCAGGGTCTGGAAGATCAGGAATTTTCTGGGAAGGTTAACCCCTGGTGAGGTGCCAGTGTTCTAGCACCTCTGGATAGAGGAGATTGACAGAAGCCCAATGAATCTCTTAGGTGAGAGTTTGATTAAAATGGCAAGAAAGACACAGGAATAAAGATTGGAGAATGTAGAGTATAGGCTAGCTCCCTAGAGAGTCTCAGGGTTAGCTGGAGTCAGGATAAATCAAAGTCCTTGGTTTTTAAGGGGAGAAGTGAAAGAGGCAGGCAAGTTGCCATGAGGCTTGCCAAAGAATCCTGGATTCTGTAATCCAGTCTCCAGTCTCTCTCTTCCTCCTCCTGCAGCCAAATGACTCTCCCTTCTCTCCCTTTGCCCTCCAATCCTTGCCTACAGTTTTCTTACTACCAAACATTCAGCAAGCACCAATGGTGAGGAGAGCCATCATGTAATATATGCTAATAGAACCATTGTTTCACATCGGAAAATTGCAGAAGGACACTAAAAAAGAAAGTTCATTCATTTCATATTTTGCGATTGAGTAGACAATCCCTAAAACCCAGAATATGATCTATTTTGAATTTGCTTTGACCAGACTACTGAGGCAAAACATTGCTGAGGCATGTTAAAGAATAAATATATGTTTATATGTTGGGGATGGCAGGGTAGAATGGTAAAGGAAGAGATTAAGAGAGAATGAAGGAAGTAAAAATAGTTCTTATCCTTTTAAAGGAGCCACTTGTCATTATCATTTTCATAGTGGACTTAGAAAGGTTTTCAACTCCATCTTGAAAGAAGGAATACATAGAACTTAGGCACAGCAAAGCTCAATTTTTAAAAAAAATTATTGATAATTTTTTTACAGTATATATGCATGAGTAATTTTTTATAACATTATCCCTTGTATTCATATTTCCAAATTATCCCCTCCCTCCCTCCACTCCTTCCCCTTGATGACAAGCAATCCCATACATTTTACATGTGTTACAATATAACATAGATAGAATATATGTGTGTATATCCCATTTTCTTGTTGCACATTAAGTATTAGATTCCGAAGGTATAAGTAACCTGGGTAGATAGACAGTAGTGCTAACAATTGACATTCACTTCCCAGTGTTCCTTCTCTGGGTGTAGCTGTTTCTGTCCATCATTGATCAACTGGAAGTGAGTTGGATCTTCTTTATGTTGAAGATTTCCACTTCCATCAGAATACATCCTCATACAGTATTGTTGTTGAAGTGTATAGTGATCTTCTGGTTCTGCTCATTTCACTCAGCAACAGTTGATGTAACTCTCTCCAAGCCTCTCTGTATTCCTCCTGCTGGTCATTTCTTACAGAGCAATAATATTCCATAACCTTCATATACCATAATTTACCCAACCATTCTCCAATTGATGGACATCCATTCATCTTCCAGTTTCTAGCCACTACGAAAAGAGCTGCCACAAACATTTTGGCACATACAGGTATCTTTCCCCTCCTCAGTATTTCTTTAGGATATAAGTCCAATAGCAAGCAATGCTGATCAAAGGGTATGTACAGTTTGATAACTTTGGGGGCATAGTTCCAAATTGCTCTCCAGAATGGTTGGATTCTTTCACAACTCCACCAACAATGTATTAGTGTCCCAGTTTTCCCACATCCCCTCCAAATTCCATAATTATTTGTTCCTGTCATCTTAGCCAATCTGACAGGTGATATTTCAGAGTTGTCTTAATTTGTATTTCTCTGATCAGTAGTGATTTGGAAAACTCTTTCATATGAGTGGAAATAGTTTCAATTTCATCATCTGAGAATTGTCTGTTCATATCCTTTGACCATTTATCAATTGGAGAATGGCTTGATTTCTTATAAATTAGGGTCAGTTCTCTATATATTTTGGAAATGAGACATTTATCAGAACCTTTAACTGTAAAAATGTTTTCCCAATTTGTTACTTCCCTTCTAATCTTGTTTGCATTAGTATTGTTTATACACAAACGTTTTAGTTCCATGTAATCAAAATCTTCTATTTTGTGATCAATAATGATCTCTAGTTCTCCTCTGGTCATAAATTCCTTCCTCCTCCACAGGTCTGAGAAGTAGACTATTCTCTGTTCCTCTAATCTATTTATGATATCATTCTTTATGCATAAATCATGGAACCTTTTTGATCTTATCTTGGTATATGGTGTTAAGTGTGGATCCATATCTAATTTCTGCCATACTAATTTCCAGTTTTCCCAACAGTTTTTTTTGAAATAATGAATTTGTATCCCTAATGTTGGTATCTTTGAGTTTATCAAAGACTAGATTGCTATAGATGTACCCTTTTTTGTCCTTTGTACCTAATCTGTTCCACTGATCGACTGGTCTATTTCTTAGCCAATACCAAATGGTTTTGGTGACTGCTGCTATATAATATAGCTTTAGATCAGGTACACCTAGACCACCTTCATTTGACTTTTTTTTCCTTAGTTCCCTTGCAATTCTCGACCTTTTATTCTTCCATATGAATTTTGTTGTTATTTTTTCTAGGTCATTAAAATAGTTTCTTGGGAGTCTGATTGGTATAGCACTAAATAAATAGATTAGTTTGGGGAATATTGTCATCTTTATTATATTCACTCGGCCTATACAAGAGCACTAAATGTCTTTCCAATTATTTAAATCTGACTTTATTTTTGTGGCAAGTGTTTCGTAATTTTGCTCATATAATTCCTGACTATTCTTTGGTAGATGGATTCCCAAATATTTTATACTGTCAATATTTGTTTGGAATGGAATTTCTTTTTGTATCTCTTGCTGTTGCATTTTGTTGGTGATATATAAAAATGCTGAGGATTTATATGGATTTATTTTGTATCCTGAAACTTTGCTAAAATTCTGAATTATTTCTAATAGCTTTTTAGCAGTCTTTGGGGTTCTCTAAGTATACCATGATGTCATCTGCAAAGAGTGATAGTTTGATTTCCTCATTTCCTACTCTAATTCCTTGAATCTCTTTCTTGGCTCTTATTGCTGAGGCTAGAGTTTCTAGTACTATATTGAATAATAATGGAGATAATGGGCAACCTTGTTTCACTCCTAATCTTACAGGGAAAGGTTCTAGTTTATCGCCATTACATATTATGTTTACTGAAGGTTTTAAACATATGATCCTGATTATTCTAAGGAATAGTCCACTTGTTCCTATAATCTCAAGCGTTTTTAGTAGGAATGGATGTTGGATTTTATCAAATGCTTTTTCTGCATCTATTGAGATGATCATATGGTTTTTATTAATTTGATTATTAATATGGTGAATTACACTAATAGTTTTCCTAATATTAAACCAGTCCTGCATTCCTGGTATAAATCCTACTTGATCATAGTATATTATCTTGGGGATGATTTTCTGAAGTCTTTTTGCTAATATTTTATTTAAAATTTTAGCATCAATATTCATTTAAGAAATTGGTCTATAATTTTCTTTCTCAGTTTTCAATCTACCTGGTTTAGGTATCAATACCATGTTTGTGTCATAAAAGGAGTTTGGTAGGACTCCTTCATTCCCTATTTTTTCAAATAATTTATATAACAATGGGGCTAATTGTTCTTTAAATGTTTGGTAGAATTCACATGTACCCCCAACCAAAAATTAAACTCGAAATACAAAAATTAAAAGGAGAAATCAATAAAATTGAAAGTAAAAAAACTATTGAATTAATAAATAAAACCAAGAGTTGGTTTTATGAAAAAGCCAATAAAATAGATAAACCTTTGGTAAATTTGATCAAAAAAAAGAAAGAGGAAAATCAAATTGATAGTCTTACAAATGAAAAGGGGGATCTTTCCACCAATGAAGAGGAAATTAGAGAAATAATAAGGAGTTACTTTGCCCAACTTTATGCCAATAAATTTGATAACTTAAGTGAAATGGATGACTTTCTCCAAAAATATAGGCTCCCTAGATTAACAGAGGAGGAGATAAATTGCTTAAATAGTCCCATTTCAGAAAAAGAAATAGAACAAGCTATTAATCAACTCCCCAGGAAAAAATCCCCAGGGCCAGATGGATTCACATGTGAATTCTACCAAACATTTAAAGAACAATTAGCCCCAATGTTATATAAATTATTTGAAAAAATAGGGGATGAAGGAGTCCTACCAAACTCCTTTTATGACACAGACATGGTACTGATACCTAAACCTGGTAGATCGAAAACTGAGAAAGAAAATTATAGACCAATCTCCTTAATGAATATTGATGCTAAAATCTTAAATAAGATATTAGCAAAAAGACTTCAGAAAATCATCTCCAAGATAATACACTATGATCAAGTAGGATTTATTCCAGGAATGCAGGGCTGGTTTAATATTAGGAAAACTATTAATATAATTGACCATATTAATAATCAAATTAATAAGAACCATATGATCATCTCAATAGATGCAGAAAAAGCATTTGACAAAATCCAACATCCATTCCTACTAAAAACTCTTGAGAGTATAGGAATAAATGGATTATTCCTTAGAATAATCAGGAGTATATATTTAAGACCGTCAGTAAGCATAATATGCAATAGAAATAAACTGCAACCTTTCCCAGTAAGATCAGGAGTGAAACAAGGTTGCCCACTATCACCATTACTATTCAATATAGTACTAGAAACGCTAGCCTCGGCAATAAGAGCCGAGAAAGAGATTCAAGGAATTAGAGTAGGAAATGAGGAAATTAAACTATCACTTTTTGCAGATGACATGATGGTATACTTAGAGAACCCCAAAGACTCTGCTAAAAAGCTACTAGAAATAATTCAAAATTTCAGCAAAGTGGCAGGATACAAAATAAATCCACATAAATCCTCGGCAGTTTTATATATCACTAACAAAATGCAACAGCAAGAGATACAAAAAGAAATTCCATTCCAAACAAATATTGACAGTATAACATATTTGGGAATCCATCTACCAAAGAAAAGTCAGGAATTATATGAGCAAAATTACGAAACACTTGCCACAAAAATAAAGTCAGATTTAAATAATTGGAAAGACATTTAGTGCTCTTGTATAGGCCGAGCGAATATAATAAAGATGACAATACTCCCCAAACTAATCTATTTATTTAGTGCTATACCAATCAGACTCCCAAGAAACTATTTTAATGACCTAGAAAAAATAACAACAAAATTCATATGGAAGAATAAAAGGTCAAGAATTGCAAGGGAACTAATGAAAAAAAACTCAGAGGAAGGTGGTCTAAGTGTACCTGATCTAAAGCTATATTATATAGCAGCAGTCACCAAAACCATTTGGTATTGGCTACGAAATAGACTGGTAGATCAGTGGAACAGATTAGATACAAAGGACAAAAAAGGGTACATCTATAGCAATCTAATCTTTGACAAACCCAAAGATTCCAACATTAGGGATAAAAATTCATTATTCAGAAAATACTGTTGGGAAAACTGGAAATTAGTATGGCAGAAATTAGATATGGATCCACACTTAACACCATATACCAAGATAAGATCAAAATGGGTCCATGATTTAGGCATAAAGAGGGAGATAATAAATAGATTACAGGAACAGAGGATAATCTACCTCTCAGACTTGTGGAGGAGGAAGGAATTTATGACCAGAGGAGAACTAGAGATCATTATTGATCACAAAATAGAAGATTTTGATTACATCAAACTAAAAAAGTTTCTGTACAAATAATACTAATGCAAACAAGATTAGAAGGGAAGTAACAAATTGGGAAAATATTTTTAAAAACAAAGGTTCTGACAAAGGTCTCATTTCCAAAATATATAGAGAACTGACCATAATTTATAAGAAACCGAACCATTCTCCAATTGATAAATGGTCAAAGGATATGAACAGACAATTCTCAGAGGAAGAAATTGAAACTATATCCACTCACATGAAAGAGTGTTCCAAATCACTACTGATCAGAGAAATGCAAATTAAGACCACTCTGAGATACCACTACACACCTGTCAGATTGGCTAAGATGACAGGAACAAATAATGACAAATGTTGGAGGGGATGTGGGGAAATTGGGACACTAATACATTGCTGGTGGAGTTGTGAAAGAATCCAGCCATTCTGGAGAGCAATCTGGAATTATGCCCAAAAAGTTATCAAACTGTGCATACCCTTTGACCCAGCATTGCTGTTATTGGGATTATATCCCAAGAAATACTAAAGAGCAGAAAGAGACATATATGTGCCAAAATGTTTGTGGCAGCTCTTTTTGTTGTAGCTAGAAACTGGAAGATGAATGGATGTCATCAGTTGGAGAATGGTTGGGTAAATTGTGGTATATGAAGGTTATGGAATATTATTGCTCTGTAAGAAATGACCAGCAGGAGGAATATAGAGAGGCTTGGAGAGACTTACATCAACTGATGCTGAGTGAAATGAGCAGAACCAGAAGATCACTGTACACTTCAACAACAATACTGTATGAGGATGTATTCTGATGGAAGTGGAAATCTTCAACATAAAGAAGATCCAACTCACTTCCAGTTGATCAATGATGGACAGAGGTAGCTACACCCAGAGAAGAAACACTGGGAGGGGAATGAAAATTGTTAGCACTAATATCTGTCTGCCCAGGTTGCATGTACCTTCGGATTCTAATGTTTATTGTGCAACAAGAAAATGATATTCGCACACATGTATTGTACCTAGACTATATTGTAACACATGTAAAATGTATGGTATTGCCTGTCGTCGGGGGGAGGGAATAGAGGGAGGGGGGGTAATTTGGAAAAATGAATACAAGGGATAATATTATAAAATATATATATATATATATATATATATATATATATATATATATATATATATATATATATATATATAAAATAAAAAAAAAAAAAAAAAAAAAAAAGAATTCACATGTAAATCCATCTGGTCCTGGGGATTTTTTCCTGGGGAGTTGATTAATAGCTTGTTCTATTTCTTTTTCTGAAATGGGACTATTTAAGCAATTTATCTCCTCCTCTGTTAATCTAGGAAGCCTATATTTTTGGAGGAAGTCATCCATTTCATTTAAGTTATCAAATTTATTGGCATAAAGTTGGGCAAAGTAACTCATTATTTCTCTAATTTCCTCTTCATTAGTGGAAAGATCCCCCTTTTCATTTGTAAGAATAACACTTTGATTTTCCTCTTTCTTTTTTCTGATCAGATTTACCAAAGGTTTATCTATTTTATTGGCTTTTTCATAAAACCAATTCTTGGTTTTATTTATTAATTCAATAGTTTCTTTACTTTCAATATTATTGATTTCTCCTTTTAATTTTTGTATTTCAAGTTTGATTTTTGGTTGGGGGTTTTTAATTTGGTCTTTTTCTAGGTTTTTAAGTTGCAGGCCCAATTCGTTAATCTTCTCTTTCTCTATTTTGTTCAAATAAGCCTCTAAAGATATAAAGTTTCCTCTTATTACCGCTTTAGCTGCATCCCACAGATTTTGCTATGATGTCTCATCATTGTCATTATCTTGGGTGAAATTATTAATTGTTTCTATAATTTGCTGTTTCACCCAGTCATTCTTTAAGCTGAGATTATTCAGTTTCCAATTACTTTTTGGTCTATTTACCCCTAATTTCTTACTGAATGTAGCTTTTATTGCATTGTGGTCAGAGAAGAAGGCATTTATTATTTCTGCCTTCCTGCATTTAATTTTGAGATCTTTATGTCCTAATATATGGTCAATTTTTGTATAGGTTCCATGAATTGCTGAGAAGAAAGTATATTCCTTTCTATTGCCATTCAGTTTTCTCTAAAGGTCTATCATACCTAGTTTTTCTAATGTTCTATTTACTTTTTAAATTTCTTTCTTATTTGTTTTGGGGTTTGATTTGTCTAAATCTGAGAGTGCAAGGTTGAGATCTCCCACTATTATAGTTTTACTGTCTATTTTTTCTTGCAACTCTCTTAACTGTTCCTTTAGAAAGTTAGATACTATACCACTTGGTGCATATATGTTTAGTATTGATGTGGTTTCATTGTTTATGCTACCTTTTAGCAGGATATAGTTTTTTTCCTTATCTCTTTTAATTAGATCAACTTCTGCTTTTGCTTGATCTGAGATAAGGATGGCTACCCCTGCTTTTTTGGCTTTACCTGAAGCATAATAGATTCTGCTCCAACCTTTTACCTTTACTCTGTATGTATCACCCTGCTTTAAGTGTGTTTCCTGTAAACAATATATTGTAGGGTTCTGACTTTTGATCCAGTCTGCTATCCATCTCCGTTTGATGGGAGAGTTCATCCCATTCACATTTACAGTTAAAAATTACTAATTCTGTATTTCCTGACATCATATTATACCCAGATTATGCTTTTTTCCCTTAACCCCCCTGAACCCCTTCCCCAATATTTAATTTATAGACCCCACTTGTGACATGAAGCCCCCCCTTTTTAGTATCCCTCCCCCTCCTTCCAAGTCCCTTCCCTTATTCCCTTTTTCCTTTTCCCTTTTCTTCTCCCCCCTTTTAATGAAGTGAGAGAGAATTCTCTGAAAAACAAGTATGTCAATTATTTACTCTTTGAGCCTATTCTGATGAGAGTAAGATTCACACAATATGTCTCCCCCTCTCTAAATTCCCTCAGATATGGTATATTTTCTATGCCTCTTCCTGGGATGTAGTTTCCCTCTTTTTATCACTCCTTCCCCTTTTTCTGATACTATCCCCTTTCTTTTACTAATCTCCCCCTTTTTATATCAGCAAAATCAAATTATCCATGCAGACTTTCTATATATCCACAACAGAGATACAGTTCTCAAGAGTTCTTTTTACCTTTTTCTGTTTCTCTTCAGTCTTGTGGATGTAGATCAAATTTTTTGTTTAAGTCTGGTTTTTTCTTAGAAACAAATGGAATTCCTCTGTTTCATTAAATGACCATCTTCTTCCATGGAAGAAAATGCTAAACTTAGCTGGGTAGTTTATTCTTGGTTGCAATCCTTGATCTTTTGCCTTTCGGAATATCAGGTTCCAGGCCCTTCAATCTTTTAATGTGGAGACAGCCAGATCTTGAGTGACGCTTATTGTGACCCCTTGATATTTGAATTGATTTTTTTCTAGCTGCTTGCAATATTTTTTCCTTTGTGTTGTAATTCTGCAGCTTAGCCACAATATTCCGTGGAGTTCTTTTTTTAGAGTCTTTTTTCAGAAGGTGTTCGATGAATTCTTTTAATGCCTATTTTCTCTTCTGTTTCTATTATCTCTGGACAGTTCTCTTTGACGATTTCCTGTAAAATAGAATCTAGGCTCTTTTTTGGTCATAGTTTTCGGGAAGTCCAATGATCCTCAGATTATCTCTCCTAGATCCATTTTCCAGGTGTATAGATTTTCCCCGTAAGTATTTGACGTTATTCTCCAGCTTTTCTTTTTTTTTTTTTTTTTGTTTTTTTTTCGTTTTTGGTCTTTTTTGTTTGTTTGTTTGTTTGTTGTTATTTTGTTTTGTTTGACTGATTCTTGGGTTCTCAATGAACCATTCATTTCTATTTGTTCTGTACTGATTTTTAATGAGTTATTTTCTTCCTTCACATTTTTTAGTTCTTTTTGTATATGCCCAATTGAGTTTTTAAATGAATTATTTTGCTCTATTGAATTTTTTTTTCATTTCCCTAATTTTTTTAGAGAATTATTTTCTTTTTCCAATTCAGAAATCCTACTTTCTTGAGAAATTTTTATCTTTTTCAATTCAGAAATCCTACTTTCCTGTGATTTTTTAACCTTTTCTAATTCACAAATGTTGTTTCCCTGCATCTCCTGTGAATTTTTTATTTTTTCCAACTCAAATTTCAGAACGTTGTTATTCTCTATCATAACTTCTCTTTCCTTTCCCCAGTTTTCTTCAAACTCTCTTAACTTTTTAATAGTCTCTTCTAGGAGAGAGTTATGTGATGGGGGGCAGGTATCATTCCTCTTTAGGTTGTTATCTGCTGACTCTCTGCTGTTAACTTCCTCGGGGTTGGATACCCACTCTTTCTTTGTGTAGAAAGAATCAATGGTTCTCTTTAGTTCTTTACTCATGGTTAAAAAATCTTTTGGGCTCTGCACTTGGGGTAAGAAGTTTATTTATTTATTTCTTTACCAGATTCCTCTCAGACTAGATGGATGCAGTGGCCCATGTGCCTGAGCTAAGAGATAGCTCTGGGAGAGAGTTCCCCTCCCCCTCCCTGGAAGTGCCTCAGAGGTGATTAGTATGACTGCACTGTGAGGGTTGCCCAGTGAAGGACCCCGCTGTGTGGCCTAGTGACTTCCCTGAGATTTAAGACTGAACAGTAAAGGCGACACAAAGCCCAGTCAATGCGTCCTGGGGGTGTGGACATCAGCATCTGATGTGAAAAGCCCCTGCACTCAAACTGGAAGTGTCTGCCCAGAAACCGCTGTCCCTATTTCAAAGGTTCCGCTTCTCTGGGACTTCTGTGGCTGAGTTCCACAGCCTCCAGCCAAGTGCGGCAGTATGTGAATTGGATGTTGCCTCAGGCTGTGTCCCCGCTGTTCAAGCTCTTATGTTCCCCAAGGTGAAGCCCTGGACAGCAGAAAATAGCTGCACAGCCCTGCCGAGATCTGTTAGGTCACTTCCAGATTGGAGTGGTTCTAGTATCTGGCTTTATATTTTAAAGTGGCTTGATTTCTCTTCTAAACTGCTGTTTTATAAGCAGAGAAGAGCTAACAGCCTGTGCCAGATTCTTCTATCTTAGTGGCTTCTCTGATCCCAGAGTTCTCCCCAGCTCGACTGGCGCAGTGTGCTAGCACCTAACTGTCTGTGCTGGCCTTTTTTCTTCCTCCCTTGGGAACTGTCCTTTTCTGTTGAAACTCCAGATTCTCTTCCACTGGTATGTTTTGCTTCCAATCCTTGTGGTTTCTATCAGTCCAGTGTTATTTTTGAGACTGATTTAACTAATTGGTAATGAGGGAAGAAGGGAGCTTACAAAATTTCATGTATCTTCTCTGCCATCTTGGCTCCGCCCCCTCTTCACTTCATTTTAAAGGTGTTCATAGTCTTGGTGACTGAAAGAGGATCAGACTCTGTTTCCAGCAGCCACTCCCAATTATATCTTGAAATCATAGCATGTTGGGAATGGAGGAGACCTAACAATCTAACAAGGAGATAGAATGATAGTGCAACATTTTCAAACCTGAGGCTTTTCAACTCAGGATGAAGGATGTAGTTCCAAACTATCTGTAAGCTAATTAAAGAACACCTATTGTACACTTCTATATTTTTATTCAAATGTATACAGGTGCTGCTGGTTTAGAAAACAAATCATTTAAATATTAACTCAAAATAAGTAATAACAAATGTACAAATATATTTAAGTAGATAAATGAGGCAAATATCTAAATAAATAACATTAATACATTTATAAAAGATATTTTGTTATCCTATATTTTCTTAATCAACAACATACAAATAATAGAGTTATGATTGCACAGTCCACAATAAGTGCTTTTATGGCAAAAAGGTGTTTTTATACTGATAGAAACGTTGGGAACTGGTGTATTGTACTACATTTAGAGTCTGATGTCTTGGATTATAATTCTCGCCATCATATATGTGATTGCAGGGAAGGCTCGTGTTCTTTGGGTCTCAGTGACCTTATTTGAAAAGGGACACATTAATTGATCTCTGAGGTCATTTCAACTCCAAAATACTATCATCTATTTTCAGCAAATTGTAAAAGTTAAAATTGGCCATCTGGCAGAGTTGGGACTGGAACTGTATCTAAAACTGTCTCAGAAAAGTAACAGTTTTATTTAAAGCTTGTTTATCAAAAAATACATCAATCGACTTATTTTAAGTCACCTAGGCTAGTTAAGTGACAGAACCTAGATTTAAGAATGACCCTTTACATTTATATAACAGTAAAAGATATACAAAACATCTAAACACTTGACCTGGAAATGGAAAGTACAAGTATTATTGTCCCCATTTTACCTGAAGAGGAAAAGGGTTTGGAGATATTAGTTGGCTTATTCTCATTGCTTATGATTTTTACATCCTCAGTTTGAATTCAATGTCTTGACTCCAAATTTCATGCTCTTCCATCACATCACTTCCATTAACTTTATTTTATGTTTGTTACATCATTTATCTTTAATTCTGTTCTGCTTATTTATAATTTTTGATGTATTCTTTAGGCACATACCACTTAATGGCTGATGGAGGCAGCATCTGGGTGACTAGGAAATTAAAATTTTGTGGCATTTTGGACAGAAGGCAAATTATCTTGATTTTTTCTCATTATTTCCTATATCCTCCTTTATCCTATATTATAGCTGAATGATATTCCTATATTATATCCTATGATATCCTATATTATAGCTGAATGATATTCCTGTCCTAATCTTTCACTGTAATGTAGGGAAAGTCATAAGGCAGATCTCTAGTTGTCACCCATAAATTATTATATCAACACCTAGTACCAATATCTAAAGACACAATTGGGAAGAAAAGAAACCAGACATATTTTGTCATCAACACTTTCATCCTTCACTCTCTTTGTCCCTTCCTCTTCTTGCCCCTACTCAAAAACATGCTGAGGACAGTATGCAGCAAAAATAAATAAATAAATAAAATTGAAAGATTAATGATTCCTTTTGTGATACAAATGCCCATATCTGAATCCCTAATTCCCCAAGCAGCAACTTCCCAGTAATGGGCCCAGGAACTGTAGAATTCCCTCAGCTATTCTCTGTTATCTTGGGCGATAGAATTGTTGCCTTTATTAATGCTACCTATTCAGCAAGGTTTTTGAAAGGTTGAAATTAGCAGTTTAGGATCACTTAAAGGTATGTTAGTCTGAGACTTGTTTCATTGGCTGATTAGTAAATTGATTGATAACATGAATTAATGATTGAATGAAGTAAAGTGAATGAGGGGAATGGTTTGGTTCAGAAAGTAAAGGGCTTTAACTCAGGTCATCCTTGTTCTGGTTAAGATTGATCTAGATAGCATCTGAGTTATTTTCTGATTCTGCAATTTTATGGATCCCATCCCTTAAATCAAGGGTGGGGAAACTTTCCTGCCAAAAGTCATTTGGATATTTATAACATTATTTACAGGTCATACAAAATTATCAGTTTACCAAACTCAAGCTAAGGACTGTTATTGTACCTAGCTTTCAGCTTATCAGCACCTTGGTTTCCTTAGCAAAGGATTTTTCAAGCTTTATATAATTACATATAGGCCAGCTCTTTCCCACCCCTGCTTTGAGCTGACTTGGAGTAAAGGACACTTTATTTAAATCATTTCTCCAACACCTATTATATGATCATAGACAAGGTATTTAACCACCTAGAACTTGCTTTCTTCACCTGCAAAATGGGATCATAATATAGTACCATTTACCATTCTCAAGAAGGGTCAAGTTAGGTTATATAAAAGATATACACATCAATGTACTTAATAAATGCCACTTGTAATATTTGCATTGAAAGTTCATTTAAAATATCAATATAATATTTCTTAAAATCAAAACAATTTGAAAAACTCGATTTTGTTCTATTTTAGGCTGTACCAGTTCTACAACACCTATAACTTATATTGCCAGAGATATTGCAAAGGAAATGTTTATATAGAGATCCTTAAAACCCCTTTCAATCTAAATATATTTGAATATTTTAACTTGTCTTAAATTAAAAAAATCACACATCATAGCTGGAAGGACCTAAGAGGTAATCTATTTCACCCTTTTAACTTTTCAATTTAGATAAATTTTAGTTAAGATTCAAACAATTTAAACTTGTTCATGGTTATATGGGTAATATATCACAGAGACAAGAATTATTTTATGTTTTTACTTCTTTAATACTGCAATATGTCAAAAAATGGAAATTATTTCATCAGTGGGATTAGTCCTTTCACCAACATAGATCAGAACTTCTTCACTCCTTAGTACAAGATCTTCATGAGTTTCTCTGGCCCAGAATGTTCACCTGGTGGCCAAACTTGAATTGCTACAAACCTGAATAGATTGTTGCTTAGGTATTAAACACATAATTCACTACAGAGATTGTTCTTAATAAATTTTGTACCTTAGAGGGACATGCTAGACTTCATGTCTAGTTTTTATAGAGAGACTTAGAAAATCCAGATTAACCTCCACACCATAAAGATAATAAAAGATAATCACTAAAGCCCTCTGAATTCTCATCAGGTCTTATACTTTTTAAGGTAGCTTTTGCTCAGAATCCTTCTCTTGTCCTCCTTTACACCACACATGTATTCTTTGGTTTTGCACATTTTTTGAAGGATCTTCCTTCTTCCTACCTTTAAATCTATGCTTTATTATCCAATGTTCTGTCTTCACCTCTCTTTTTTCCTGTCTCTACATTCTCTTAGATGGCAATCTCTATTTTCTCAGTCCTTTGCTTATCATTCCTATGAAGTTGCATCTGAAATATAAAGTTTAATTTTTACTCTTCTCCTGAATTCAAGAAACAATTCAATAAGTATTTACTGGGATGATTATATACCAGGCACAATGACAAACACTAAAGATATGATTTTTTTTAAATGAGAAAATTCTTGTACTGTATTTCTATTTAACAAGAATATGACCAGATATTTTTCACATTTATATCCACCAAATCAGAGTTATCATTCTTGGTCATTACAGGGCCAAGTAAAACATAGTATCTTTTAGAGTGATTTAAGATTTATAAAGCATCTTGCAAATATTATCTCATTTTATCATCAGAACAACCCTAGGAGGCAGATTCTAATCTTATTCCCAATTGATGGTAAGAAAAATGAGAAACACAAAGAATAACCATTTATGCCTGCCTGAATATTTGCATTTAAAGTCCCTACATTTTACATCAATTTGTCTTGCTGGTTCTCTTCAACAATTTGTCCCTTTGATTTTTCTGTATCCTATTCATGGCATGAAATATCTCTATTTACCATTCTAAAAGACTATGTTGATTCTTAACTCAATCTGACCACGGTTCTTCAAAATCCCTCTACTACAGCATGGTGGAATGGGAACATGAGAATCCTGTGTTCAAATAGGATCTTTGGCAAATAATACTTGTATGATCTTAGGTAAGTCACCTGATATTCCAGGGCCTCACTTTGCTATTTTACAAAATGAGGAATTTGAAGCTAGATAGTATATAGTATATAGGGTTCCTTTCAGCTCTTTGTATTTGATCTTGTAATCATATGTTTATGATCATCTGAAATCACATTTTCTGAGATTCACATTCAGGAAACCATTCCTTTAAAATCAAACTGGTCTTTTTTCTATGAAAGTACCCCATCCATCTCCAATCTAATGTATCCCCAAAATTAATGAATCCATCATCTTTTCCCTAATCAAATTTCATTTCTTAATTTCTCTACTTTTGTTGTTGCTATAATCATTCCATCATAATAATATTATCATTCTCCCATTCACTTAGTCAAAAAATCTTGAGCCACCATTTTCTTTCCTTTACTTCATAGATTCAATCAATTATCAAGATTTATAGGTTCTAAAATGGGCCTCATTTCTATTACTATTATTGGCTCCATCCTACCCACTTCAAAATTTCATTATCAATCACATGGATGATTGTAAGGGTTTTTGTAACAAGTTAGCTTAGCTCTACTAGTACTTAATTTTTCATGGGGAATAAAGAATGAACTTGCTCTTTCACTGATATAGGAAGTTCCCAGATACAAAATAAAAATCTCTTTGAATATAGGGTTAAATGACTTGCCCAATGTCACAGACTTAGAGAGAGAAAAATGAACCAGTTTTCAAAATCAAATCTCTCTTTTCTACCCAGAAGTATTAAAACTTGAGGCCCATAGGAACAAGCATACTGCAAAGTCTCATGCAGGGCCTGAACCATATTGAAATGTAAATGAGAAAAGTTTAACAAAATAAATAAAAATACAAGACTATATGGCCTAAGTTAATTTGTGTGTTTTCAAAGTTAATATGCAACCAACAGATAATTGTTTTTTATTTGTTTCATCCACTATTGTATGCCTTATTACCATATCCTTCAATCACTAAGCAATCTTTTTAAATAAGCACATTCTAAAAGCACCTAATATATGTCTGAACTGAAAAAAGACACTAAGCATACAAAGAAAAAAACATGAAAGTCTGTTTTTTCAGGGAGATTACATTTTATTGGGGGAGATAATATTTGCATATATAACTATACATGGAATACATTGAAAAACATTTTGGGAGGGAGAGTGCTTAGTAGCTGGAGCATTGAGAAATGTCTCATGGAGAATAAAAATGCTTGAAATGAGTTTTGAAGGAAACAAAGACTTCTTGATGCCAGAGGCAAGAAGTAAATATGTTCCAAAAATAGGAAGCAGCTGGAAAAAAGATCCAGAGATGGGAAATGATGAGGTAAGGAAAAACAATGTCAGTTTGGCTAAAGCAGAGAATGTTTGGACAGAAATATAATGTGTAATATAAACAGAAAGATAAATTGGGACTAAGTTGTGAAAGGCTTTGCATAGCACAAAACTCACTACATCAAAATCCTACTGAAGAGCCTTCAGTGGCTCCCTATAGACTATAAGAAAACAAAGTATAAATTTCTTAACCTAATCTGTAAGGCTCTATGCAATGTGGTTTCATACTAACTTTCCATCCTTACTTCACATTTTTGTCCTTCATACAAAAATCATCCAGCTATTCCCAATAATAACTGTAATGGTACCCTAGGTTATTCTATAAACCTCAAGAGCATTACTCCCTCAAGCCTTTATAATAAGGGGGTCTGGCCATATGAAAGTTTGGAGTGCTATGTGATACAGAATAAAAGACCTTTAAAAAGATTATGAGGAGGAAATTTATGGCTTTATTAAGAGATAGATAATAAATTGCATTATTGTAAACTTAAGGCTATTAATATCTGTGTTGTGATATATACTTATATGAACATGGGGAATATTACTTAAAATGTAAATATAGATAGGTATCTATCTATCTATCTATCTATCTATCTATCTATCTATCTATCTATCTATCTATCTCTGTCCATCTTAAAGATTAGATTTAAATTGTGGTAGTCTTTTGTGGGCTAGAAGCTTTTTGGTGGGTGACAAATAGATGATATGAAGAGAATTTGAATGACACATCTGCATGATTGGTGTGATGAGAGTATACCTTTATAATCTTGTTGTTATAAATTTGTTGTTTTAAACTATTTGCTGGAGTGGAATACATAAGGCATATTGCATCCCAGTAAAATTTGAAGCTTAGTAGCCTATATTGCCCATAATACACGAGGATGACTTTGACCATGAATGGCAATCTTGCCCATGTTGCTAGTCAGTGCAGATTACAATGAAATTGTCTTATATTTTTTCACCTTCATGTCTTTGTATGCACTAACCCTTCCTTCATAACTCTGCCTAATAATTTGTAGTTTTTCTGTTGCCTTTATTTCCACTTCCCATCCCCAAATGAGTAGATGAACCAGACAAATGCAACTGAAGTTACAAAGTTTATTCTCCTGGGACTTTCTTCTTCCTCAGAATTACAACTTATATTTTTCTTCTTGTTCCTGGCATTGTATCTCCTGACCATCCTAGGAAATGGCCTCATTATTATCACAGTGACCTGTGATCATCACCTTCGCTCAGCCCCCATGTACTTTCTGCTCTGCAATCTCTCCTTCCAAGATCTTTGCTATTCTACTGTCACTGTACCCAAGATGCTGTTCCACTTGATCACTCACCACAAAACAATTTCCTTCCAAGGTTGTATGGCCCAGATATTTTTTTTCCATTTCACTGGAAGCACAGAGATATTCATCCTCACCATCATGGCATATGACCGTTACATAGCTATTTGCCGGCCCCTACACTATGAACTCATCATGAGCCAGCGTACTTGCTGGATTCTGGCAGCAACATCAGTGCTGGGCGGGGTCATTCATTCCATGACACAGATGGTGCTCATCTTACGTTTGCCCTTCTGTGGCCCAAATGAGCTAGACAATTTCTACTGTGATATTCCACAGGTCATAAAACTGGCCTGTACCAATACCTTTGTGGTGGAGATCCTGATGGTTTCTAACAGTGGCCTGGTCACCCTTATGTGTTTTATACTGCTTCTCATATCCTACACAGTCCTCTTGGTGAGAATAAGGAACCATTTAGCTGAGGGAAAGAGTAAAGCCCTCTCCACTTGTGCCTCCCATCTGATGGTGGTGACTCTGGTGTTTGTGCCCTGTGTCTACATTTATGCCAGGCCCTTTCAGATATTTCCAGCTGATAAGTTGGTATCCATCCTCTATACAGTCATCACCCCGATGTTAAATCCCCTTATCTACACCTTAAGGAACTCAGAAATGAAAAGTGCCATGAAAAGGATATGCAACTATTCTATGTGAATAGAAAGAAGGTCCAGGAAGTCATTGCTTCCTGACAAAATGCTAGAAAAGGAATCATAAATTGAAATAGAAAAAAAGAAATCTTCTCTGCAAATACCGTTGCTGCATTTTACATTGAATATCAACAATGGAAACTAAGGCATAGTTAGGGAAAGAGCATGAAAAATAGTCTCATTTATGTTTATTAAACAGCACTGAATGAGTAGAGCAGAGAAAGAACAGTAAGAACTGCCTCTCCACTTTTATGGAATGGTTCGTCTCTTCTCAATGCTAGAAGACCTAGAACTTAAGAAGACACTAAAAAACCAAGCTGGGTCAATAGATGCAGAGATTTTTTTTAAATCCACAGTGCAAAGTAAAAATATTTTTTTATTCCATTGTAAAATTATAATACTTTTTGCATCAACAGACATATTTGATCATTCTAATCCATATAAAAGTAAATCAGTCAGTCTTCTTATTGATTACAGGATCTGTATGGGTTAGAACATATGAATATTTGAAATGGGAATAAATTATACTCTTGATTCATCACCAATTCACTAGATGGGAAGATACTTGATAATGACTAAATGTGATTACAGACATATCCTGTAGAAACGTCCCTAGGAGGATGAGAGTAGCCAAGTAATTAAATGTATCTTTTTTCAGAACTTCATCTTTTGTTGACCACTTTGTTGTAATCAACACCACGGACTGAGAGGACAATGGGGTGAACTTTTGATAAAGGAAATTGTAAAATATTTTTCCTTGGAGAACTTTATCAGAAAAGATTTTTACCTCTCTCTGGGCAAAATTTGAATTCACCTAGAGCCTATCACAATGACTTAGACCTTAAAAGCAGTTAATACATTTTTTTAATAGAATTTAATTGAATCCTATCTCATTTGAGCAACTAAATGACAAGATTAATGTATCTGGTTGGTTTAGTATCAGGAAAGGGATAGACTAAAATCTTACCTACACCACCTATTAATTGTATGACCACTGACAAGTCTTTTAGACTGTCTGAGACTCAGTTTCCTTACTTGTATAGTTATACTTGCATGAAATAAGGTACCTATAAAGTACTTAATAAAACTTACATGAGTATGATTGAATGGAAAATGATGATGTATTACCTTCAAGTGTATTCTTTTTCTAGCCTGAAATTAGTTCTACAGGGAAAAACCATATTTTGGGCAATATTTGTATTTCAAGAAGTAGAAAGTACATAAAACAGTTAACATGATCATTAGAATGTAAATTTCTTGAGTGTAAGGATTGTTTGGTTCTGTTTTTGTATATATAGCATATAGCCCAGTAATCTGATACACAGTAGTTTTTTAATTAAAAATATTTTTGATTATAGCAATCATGTTTATAAAGTTCTTTTTATAAAACTCTATATGAATATTGAAACAATTTAAAATCATTTAAGATTATTTTTAGAGCACTTCTGGTTGACTAGAAAAGAATAGAATCGTATATTGTTAAATGAGCCTCTTCCAAATTTGTTATATGACATATTAGTGAAAAAAATCCCAGCCCACCCTAAATCCCATATCCAAATGTGAGCCACTAACTATAGTAAAAGAATTTAAATATGTTGTGGCTGCTTTCTCAAATTAAAACAACAACTATTACCACTACCATCATTAAAAAGATATTTTTGTTCTCTAGTTCTCTAGTAAACATGAATTAGGGGTATCTAATCAATATGTATAATAATTTTTTTGAATTATATAATATGCAAGTACATATAAGTATTGTTATATTTGAAGAACTCATGCTTCATAGATGATCATCATATTGAATTAAAAAAAAAAGAACAATTTAAAAGGTATTGTACTAATAATGTTGCCTGTACAGTTTGGTGTTCTGTGTTATTCTAATACCCCCATTGAATAACTAAATCATTTGCTAAAGAATTTCAAAATCTAACAATCTCACCTAAGAAAAGAAAGATTATGCCACTGTTACTATACTAATTTATGTATGTACATACACTCATGCTTGTGTGTGTGTGTGTGTGTGTGTGTGTGGTGTGTGTGTGTGTGTGTGTGTGTGTGTGTGTGTGTGTGTGTGTGTAAGGCATTTGGGGTTAAGTGATTTGCCTAGGGCCATACAGCTAGGAAGTATTAAGTGTCTGAGGCAAGATTTGAACTCAAGTCCTCCTAATTTCAGTGCTGGTGCTCAATCCACTGAGCCACCTAGCTGCCCCCAAACATTGTCAGTTCAGAATCTTTAAGCTACAACATACTGCCATGGTGCCAAACATTGTCAGTTCTTGATAAATAATCATTGAATTAAAATTTTTGTAGATATAGGGGGATTAGGACTTATGTGAATTATTGGTTTCAAAAATTAAATTAAATTCAAATATATTAAGTATCTACTGAGGTGGCAGCTAGGTATTGTAGTGGATAGAGCACCAGCCTTGAATTTAGGAGGACCCAAGTTCAAATCTGGTCTCAGACACTTAACACTTCCTAGCTGTGTGACCCTGGGCAAGTCACTTAACCCCAGCCTCAAAAAAAAAAAAGCATCTACTGTGTGTTGTATTTTATTACCTTAGATAGGATATTACTATTGTCTTCATAGAGCTTATAATTTAAGGGAAGGGGAGATAAGACACTATTTCACAATATTTCATAATAAATATGTCATGCAGGAATTAAATAAAGTGCTATATGAGTTCAGGATTGGGGGAATTAATTGTTTCCAAGGGGCATAAGAGAAAATCTTTTGATGGAGACACATTTCAGCTGACTTCAAAGGTTATGGGGGAAATTTTTAAGGAAAGGGTGAACAAAAACCTGGAAGCAGTCAACAAATGGATAAACAAAAACTCTGGGTCACATAGTTCATATGTGTCAAAAATGTGACTTGAACACAGGTCTTCCTGGCTTTGAAACCCACTCTATCCACACTATATAACATTGGTTCTCTTTCTTATATTATTCTTTAATTAAATTTGAGAGAATCAAAATAAAAAAAGCTAGGCTCAAAGTTAAGAAACTTGAGTTCTATATGTATCATTGAGATATATTAGCTACATGATAATGAACAAGTCATAAGTTCTCAGTACCTTAGGGCACTTTCTAAGATTATTAAGTAGATAGCCTTTATCATCTCTCCTAATACTGAATCTATATTCCCATAATTCTAAGCTGAAGATCAGATTCTAGAAATTTCCTCACTGGGAGTTCCCCAAACAAGTAAATATTACTAGTAATATATAATAAATAATAATCTATTATTTATTATATGTTATATATTATTATATATTAAATTCTATATATAAATAAAATATGTATATAATAAATAATAAAATACCAGTAAATTACAAGTCCATTATTATTTTTAATCACAAAATAACTAAAGTAGTTTTACATAAATATTCAATCATAGATTTTTTAAAAATAAAATAACTTAGAATCTTGCTAATAAAGTTGTGTTCAGAATCTATTTTGTGAAACTGCTTTATGGGAGATGCCACCTCATAAAAGGTACTGTCACTCCTTTCTTTGATCCATGAAAAATTCATCTTGTTTTGCTTAGAAAAGCACATTAATTATTTTAAAATTTATTTTAATAATATTTTCCTTTTCAAAATACATGGAGAGTGTTCAGCGTTCATTTTTGTAAAACTTTGTATTCCAAAATTTTCTCCTTGACTCCCTTATCCCCACCTTCCTCAGACAACAAGCAATTGGATATAGGTTACATATGTGCAATTCTTCTAACTATATTTCTACATTTTTCATTTTGTACAAGAAAAATCAAATCAAAAGGGGAAAAACACATAAAAGAAAAAAAAAAAAAACAAGCAACAACAACTAAAAAGATGAAAACACTGTGCTTCAATGCACAGTCAGTCTCCATAATTCTCTCTTTGGATGTAGATGGCTCTTTCTATCCCAAGTCTATTAGAATTGCCATGAATTACCTCATTGTTGAAAAGCGTCAATTCCATCACAGTTGATCAGCATTTCTCTTGGTTGTGCTCACTTCACTCAGCATCAGCTCAAATCAGTATTTCCAGGCTTTTCTGAAATCATCGTCTCCTATAGAACAATAATATTCCATTACATTCATATATCTTCACTTATTCAGCCAATCCCCAACTGAAGGGCAACCACCCATTTTCTAGTTCCTTGCCATGACAAAAAGGGCTACCACAGATATTTTGCACACTTAGATCCTCTTGCCTCTTTTATGATATTTTTGGGATATAGATCCAGTCATCACTGTCATTATTAACAGCTCATATTTATTATTTTTATAATAGTTTTTACTTACCATATATATTCATGGGTAAATTTTACAACATTGACAATTGACAAACCTTTTATTCTAATTTTCCCCCTCCTCCCCCCCCACCCCAGATGGCAGGTTGACCAATACATGTTAAATATGTTCAAGTATAAATTAAATACAACAGCTCATATTTAAATAAAGCTTCAAGTTTTGAAAAACATTTTCTTCATACAACCTTGCAAAAAAAGTTATGTGGCATAGTACTAAAAGTATTAGACCTGGAGTCAGGAAGATCTGAATTAAAATCCTATTTCACACACTAACCAACCATGTCAGTCTGGTCAAGTTTTTTAATCTTTGGTTCAGTTTCCCTCCTAGTAAAATGGGGCTAGCAAAAGTATCTGCCTCTCATCATTGTTGTGAGGAAAAAAATCAGATGTATTCTTTGCAAAGTTCTTTGCAAACCTTAAGTAAGGTTTAATTCTCTTATCTGGGAAATGAAAATTGTCAAACTACATAATCTCTAAAGTCTCTTTCAGAAGTTAAATTCTATAATCCCAAAGAAGTAGTACTTATTTTCTCATGCTCATTTTAGAGATCAATAAATTTAGTCTCAAAGTTGTTATGGAAGTTATCTGTAGCACCTGCCTTCAACTCCCATGTACTTTTATCTGTCATTTACTATTTGTAATTATTATATTATTTTTATTACATAAATTTTTGTCTTTCCAAGTCTGCTCAAGCCAGTGTTAAAAATTGACATGATTTGTGCAAAACTACTTGAGGATAATCTAAGGGAACCTCTAAGAGATAGAATTGGGTTGAACCAGAATTTGCCACAGAACTTCTATGAGGTAGATTATAAACCATCCTAATTTTTATGTACTTTATTTCCATTCTTTTCCTTACTTAGATGGGTTCCAGAGAAATAATGCTTTCAATATTGTAGCCTTTAATTTGGGTAAGGAAGAGCATGTCAGAGAATGTACACTCCTGGTTGTAATTTCTAACCAACTATATCAAGGTCTTAACCTGCTCATAGACATAGTAGCAGAAAGGAAAGCACAACACCCCTTCTTTTAAAAAATGTTTTTGAAATTTCTTATTAAAGCTTTTTATTTTAAAAATATATGCAGATAATTTTTCAACACTGACTCTTGCAAAACCTTGTGTTCCAAGTTTTCTTTCTCTTCCATCCATTGCCTCCCTTAGATGGAAAGTAACCCAACATATGTAAAACATGATAAAATATATTAAATCTAATATATGCATACATATTTATACGATTATCTTCCTGCACAAGAAAAATCAGATCAAAAAGGAAAAAAATAGAAAGAAAACAAAATGCAAGCAAATAACAAAAAGATTGAAAATGCTATGTTTGATCCACACTCAGTTCCCACAGACCTTTCTCTGGGTGCAGATGGCTCTCTTTATCACAAGATCATTGGAACTGGTCTGAACCATCTCATTGTTAAAGAGGGCCACATGCATCAAAATTGATCATCATATAATCATATTGTTGCCATGTACAATTATCTTCTGGTTCTATTCACTTCACTTAGCATCAGTTCATGTAAGTCTCTCCAAGCCTCTTCTGAAGTCTTCCTTCTGGTTGTTTCTTACAGTAGAATAATATTCCATAACATTCATATACCATAACTTATTCAGTCATTCTCCACCTAATAAATATCCACTTAGCTTCCAGTTTCTTGCCACTACAAAAAGGGCTACCACAAACATTTTTGCACATGTGGGTCCTTTTCCCTCCATTATGATCTTTTGGGATATAAACTCAGTAAAAACACTCCTGGGTGAAAGGATATGCATATTTTTATAGCCCTTTGGGCATAGTTCCAAATTGCTCTACAGAATGGATGTATCAGTTCATAACTCCACCAGCAATTTATTAGTGTCCCAGTTTTTTCACATCCCCTCCAACATTATTTTTTTTTCTCCATCATCTTAGCCAATCTGAGAAGTGTGCAATGGTACATCAGAGCTGTTTTAATTTGCATTTTTCTGATCAATAGTGACTAAGAGCATCTTTTCATCTGACTAGAAAAAAAATTTTTCATCTGAAAAATTTCTGTTCATATCGATTGATCATTTCTCAACTGGGGAATGGCTTTGATTCTTATAAATGTGAGTTAATTCTGTACATATTTTAGAAATGAGGCCTTCATAAGAACACTTGAATATAATTTTCCGCAGTTTATTGCTTCCCTTCTAACCTTGTCTGCATTGTTTTTGTTTGTACAAAAACTTTTTAACTTCATGAAATAAAAATTATCTATTTTGTGTTCAGTAATGAACTCCAGTTCTTCTTTGGCCACAAATTCCTTTCCTTATCCACAGCTTTGAAAGAAAACTATCCTTTGATCTTCTAAATTACTTATAATATCACTCTTTATGTCTAAATCATGAGCCCATTTTGACCTCATCTTGGTATAGAGTGTTAGAGGGGGGTCAATGCCTAGTTTTTGCTATTCTAATTTCAAATTTTCCAAGCAGTTTTGGTCAAATAATGAGTTCTTATCACAAAATCTGGGGTCTCAAACACTAGATTACTATGGCCATTGACTATTTTGTCCTGTGAACCTAACCTATTACACTGATTTCCTACTCTGTTTCTTAGCCAGTACTAAATGGTTTTGATGACTGTTGTTTATAATATAGTTTTAGGTCTGGTACAGCTAGGCCACTTACATTTCCATTTTTTTTTCATAAATTTCCTTGAAAATCTTGACCTTTTGTTCTTCCAGGTGAACTTTGTTATTATTTTTTCTAGATTTATAATTTCTTGGATGTTTGACTGGTACAGCACTAGATAAGTAGGTTAATTGAGGTAGCATTGTTATTTTTATTATATTTGATTAGTTTACCTATGACCACTTGATATTTTTCCAGTTAATTAGGTCTGCATTTATTTGTGTAAAAAATATTTTGTAGTTGACAACATCCCTTCTTAATGAGAACTAGGCTTTCTTCTACCAACATAGCCATTTTTCGCTTTTCCATTTTCTCATTCCCCTGCCTCCTCTTCTCCCCCAGGCCCAAGACAACATATTTATAATCTCATGAGAAAAGCATGTGGCTATAAAGCTAATTTTTTAATGAGTCCCTTGGGATTCAATTGCCAAGGGCTCAATGCTTAAATCACCTGACACCAATTCCCCATAAGGGTCAGAAGAAACACAGGACTCTCTTGACTTAATCTGTCATCTTGACTGACAAGATTTCTGCTACAACTATAAATACTACCTGTTCACCATGACCATAATTTCTGAGAGGCCAAACTCTGAAATTTAAAGGTAAGTATTTTTAATACTGATAAATGAAATTACTGGTTGAAAGACACATAAATGAAAACCATGTTCCATTTTAATGGAGTGTTGGTCTACAATAAAATTCATATTACCATTTCTCCCAGTGTTGATTATTTTCTGAAGGTTAAATTCATTTGTTTTTAATGTAGAACAATTTTAGCTTACAGAATCTACATTTTTCTAGGGCAAGATTATTCTGCTATATATATGTCATAAATTTAAATAAGCACATAGGAAAAAAATTACTTGTTTGAGAGTCGGTGACAACATTTTCAAATAACTCTTCAGTCACTTATTTCATGTATGATATTGAAAAAATAATTTACCTCCTCTCAACTTCAGTTTTTTTTATCAGTAAAATAAAAAAAGGTTGAACTAGACAGCATCTAAATCTGGGATTCTATAGTTACTTCTCAGGGATATTTTAAGAGGGAATACTTACATTAGGAAAGAAGTTGAAATAAATATGAAATTGAAAAAATAACAACTAGAGTCACTGGATGATAATAGTATTCACTGAGTGGTGGATGGGATCTTAGAGCCAACTGGTTTGACTCTTCACATTTTATAAATGAAAAAACTTAATCCCAAAGAGATAAAGTGTTTCAATCCCTTCTAACCAAAGATATTATAGATACTTTCATGACTTTCATGAATAAAAACCACAAAGAGTATTAGAAAAGAAGCACAGCTATGGGATTTTTAACACCCTTTCTTTATTTTACAGAAGAGGAAATTAAGGTTGAAATGGTTATTTGACTTTCTTATGGTCATATAAGTTTTAAAATAGTTGATTTCCTTGCTGTGATTACTTCTTCCAAGATCAAGTTACATCCCTTTTTTTCCTTATTAAATAATCTTCAAAATTTTCTGTGGTAAACAAATAACAATCAACAACAACACACAAAAATGTGTTGCTTGGTAATCCATCAACCTTCTGTTGAGAGGCTCTTCTATTTTGACTAGTAATAGGATAATTGACACATAATCCATTATAACACTGGTTCTCTAAAATCTTTTAAATTTGGTAGTAAATGTCAGAGTTTGTAGTCAATTAGTACAGACTAGTAAAGTCTATACATCATATAACAATATGATGAGCCACAATAATGATATAAAATAATTTTATTTCAAGTTTACTTCCTGAAAATAAGTCTTGATGTAAATAATTGAACAATAATACAAATGTGTATTTTCTAGTTTCAAATAAATTCTAATCATTTTCTCTAAACTGAAATATTCTATTCTTTTTGATATGATTAAATGTCAAGGTACATAGTTGATATAAAATAATTTTTTAAAATTCAGTTAAATGTGATTTTATTAGTATTTGTAATTCTTAGGTAAACTCTACTATTGCAAATCAGTATCTTTTATTCAATTTATTTTTTAAGAAAATATTCTAAAACAATGAGAAATCATATAACTTTCCCACATTCACAAAGTCAGTATGTGATGAGGATGGGTGGGTAAGGACTCAAATTCTAGTCTTCATGGCCAACTTTCTGCCTCTTTTTTACACTACCTCTTAAAATTGCATTTAGAATTTTTAAAAATGCATCTATTACTGAACATTAATTTCTTTCTTATAATCCTCATTATTCAAATACATGAAGTTATGTGTGCCATGATTATATTAGGCATTCTTTAAATAGAAGCAAGATCATTTTTCACTGGATTGCACTATACTTCAATCCCTGGAATCCAAGCCACATCAAAGTCTTTCCTTGACATTCCTTTCCATCATAATCAAAATACATATTTCCATTTTTCACTGGTACAAATTTTTGACCTTTCCTTCTGATTGTTGCTATTCATAGTTTGATAAAAATCTAATGAATTTAATATTGGGGAACTACAATTATTTATATTAATATTTATAAATACAATTAAACTCTCTGATAGTTCTTTAAATGCTTTCATATCACTGGGTGCTAAGACTGAAGTTGTTTCCCATATTCCAAAATCGAGAGGGCATATTAATAACAGCAATAGCAAATAAACAATACCAATAACACCAGTAATAATTAATATTTATACAGTGCTTATGTTTTAAAAGATGCTTTCCATATTTTTTCTCATTTAGACCTTACAATAACTCTATAAAGTAGATATGGATATTATATATAGCAATTGATGTTTATAGGGGTTGTATCTACATATATTCACATAGCTATTATGTGTTGGGTTGGGATTTGAATTCAAGTATTTTTAAATCCAGCAATCAATCTATCTGTTATAACTCACTGTTTCATCAACTTCTCTGCCCTGTCATAGTCCATCTATTGTTTACATACAATATGATGCAAATTGAGACAAACGAAAATGATTTTATGTGAGAATCATTTTACAGAAAGGCATTTTTTTATCCTGGCATTTCATATAAATAAAATATTAGCTGCACTTTCATTCCCAATAAGGTAACTACATAAGGGTCAGAGATCTGAACCTCTGGGTTTTACAATTTTGGTGTCTGATATTTGTGTGCATCAGAATAATTCAATGTCTAGGAATTTTTTAGTTAATTTTCATTAGCAGGTCCTCATACTAAAAACAAAACAGAGGTAGTTTGGGATTGTTGATACAAGTCAGTTGTATGTTGGTCTAATTAGACATATAAAACATAACATGTACTACATAAAGTGCAATAATTCTGCAGTAAGAGAACCTGCTCAGTTTTCTGAATAATGGGAATAAAATACTTATACTTCTTACTTCCCAGGAATGTTTTATGAAAATAAAAACCTTAAACTTCTGTAGAAATGGGATTGGTTATATGGTTTTGATTGAAGAAGCATCTCCAAAATAAGAGCTTTAGGAACTTTATTAATTGTAGAAATATATATTCATGGAAGAACTGAAACACCCCCCTAAGAGCCAATAACTCTAGTTAAATAAATTTATATTTCATTTTGTCTTTGGCCTTCAAAATATAGCAGAGTGTGAAAGTGTTCCTCAATAAATTAATCTTGTCATTACTTTGGCTCTGATATAATATGTAGATGTGGATGTTAGTCTAAAAGACTGATTCTCCTCTCAAAAACAAATCAACAACATCCTAAATTTCAAATTCAGTGATTTTTTTCTTCCAATTTCTCATTCTCATAACTTCCTAGTGGCATTTGATGCTGTCTTCCCTTAGTGTCAAGAGAACACCCTTTTCGTCTCTTCCTATCTTTATAGTAATAGTAACAATAGTCTTCATTAATATGATGCTAGAAGGTTTGTGAAGGGATTTACATTTATGATCTCATGTTATTCTCATTACAACCTTATATGGTACATACTGGCTTTAAACATGAGGATGCATGTCATTCAGAGGGTAAGTAAGCCCAGGGACATTTACCTAAAAAATGATGTGTCTACACTTGAACACAGGTTTTTTGGAATCCAAGCTGTGTTTTACTATGGTTCATAAGGAATGGTAAATATATAAGTGGTTTTGAACTCAATTCTTCCTGAGTTCCAGTTCTTTATTTACTGAGTCATTGAGTATCTATCTGTAAGCTGTACCTTGTAAGCATTTCTTCTTTGCCTTCTTCATGGCATCCTCTTCTTATTGACCCCTTAATATGGGTGTTCTCTGTAGATCTGTCCTAGCTCTCTGCTCTTTTCCCTTTACATAGTCTTTCTTAAAAACCTGATTCTCTTTCAAGGTATCAGTGATCATATTTATATGATCTGTCAGTGACACCAAGATTAACTCCCTCTCTCCATTCTGAAAGTCCTACTGTTGACTCTTCTGTCTTCCTTAATTCCCTTTTCTCTTACCAAAAAATGACAAGATTAACCTATTCAGGAATATTTTTAATCTATGGGAAACATTTTAAATTTTTTTTCCTGTTCAAGGCTCTCCACAGTTTGACATAACTGCATCTTTCCAAACTTTTTGTGGTATTACTTCCCCAATTCTATTTACACTTCTATCTCCCCTGAACATATCCTTTATTCCCTGCCTCTAAATATTTGCTTACATTGTTCTCTATTCCAGAAATGTTCCCCTGTTTCTTCTTCTGTAGCTGACTTTCTAATTATCCTTTAATTTTTTTTTAAATTCCACCATCTACATCAACCCTTCCCTATTTTCCTTATCAATAATAAATTTTGTCTTTTTCTGTACTTGGTGTAACACTTAATTACATACTTCTCTAATACATTGATATGTATTATTATGGTCTAAAAATATCTTAATACATGTTGATCCAAAAATGAGACTTGAAACTCCACTATGGAATAAACTGTGGTATTTGTAATTTTTCTCCATGTGTTTGTGATCAGCAAACACATCAAAAATTTTGTGAAGTGAATATCCTAAGTCAAAAAAGAGAAGCATTGTGAAGGAATGACTTCTGAGAAAATCTTCCGTCAATAATTGATGTTATTCTCAACACTGACGTTACTTTACAAAAATTAATTTTGACTATGAAAAGCATTATTTTTTGAAATAATGAGTCAAATCTGTTCCTACCAGTTCATAGGTGCCTCACTTTTTATAATAAGCTTTATTCCTTTAGCTTTGGACCATGATCACTATTAAAATTCAACCTTTCCTGAAAACAGTAATATTTCTTTAGCACATTAGTAAAATATATTTCTGATACTTTCTTTTTCTTGATACTTTCTTGAGACTAGGCAGAAATAGGGAAAATATTAGATTCCCAAGGAGAGAGGGGGATCACAGAATGACCAAATGAGATCATACATGGAAAACATCTTTATAATCTCTCTTATATATGTTCCCTTCATTCCATTCACAAGGCTACTATATTAATTTAAACTCTTTATTTCTCACTTGGACTATTGCAATAACCTCCCAACACTCCTCTCTGTTTCTAACCTTGCTCCCCTCTGATCCATCATATATTTAGATACCAAAGGACATTTTTGTAGTGTGCATTGGCCTATGTCACTCCTTTGCTCAAAAACTTCCACTGAGTCTCTATTGCCTCCTATATTCGAAGCACACCCTTCTGTTTTATATTGTACTGCATTTGACCAGCTGACTCCATTTATATTTTCTAGGATTATTGAACTTAACCTTCTTTATTCCTCTATATTCTATTCAACCTTGCAGTTCTCTGTGTATGGTATTCCATCTCCATTCTTGGTGATTTTGAACTTTATGATCAGCCTTCATTTCAGAAAAGCACTCTATCTGAATCTCTATATCTTAGAATCCCTATCTTCCTTCATTACTAAATTCAAGTGCTACCTATTACACAAGATCTACTTTGATTCCTCCAGTAGCTAGAACCTTTTAAAACCCCTCAGAAATATTTTTTTTTATTTGTACATAGGCAACGTGGATAGAGAGTGGATCCCAGTATCATATCTGATACAATGTGGTCTCTCATGGTAGACAAATCACCCTAATAGTTAATGTTTTAAATAATCCTCTATGATGATGCAAACTATATAGATTGTCTAAGATTATGCAGAGGTGCCACTCTGCATTTGCAAAAAGATTTTATCTTTGGGTTCCCTGTATCCATTGAAATGACATATCTAGTCCCTCTCCCTATATTCCATATTTATTTGTGGTTTCACCAGAACAAAATGTAAATTCTATGAGAGAAATGACTATTGTATTTTGTATGTGTGTGTTTGAATCAATGTTTCTTATGAAAACTTAAGGTGCTTTATAAATTTCACTTAGTATCGTGTACATTATATTACACATATTATTCTATAATACACAAATAGACTATAATTATAATATAGGATGGACTGTATTCAATTTACCACTATAATCATCTTATGTACTTATAGACCATACCTATTACAAGACAACATCATATTAATATATTATACTAATAGACTATATTATAATACATATTAACATGTTATATTTATTACAATACACTATAACCATATTTCCAGATTGAAAGGCCAGGAATCAAAATCTAAACTTTGTCTATCTCAGTGTTTTACTTGTAGAAAACAATACTAAGAGAGGAAAATATCGTAGGCACCATGGACAAATGAGGCCACTTCTGGGACAGCAAATTATAGACTTGACATTCCCTATTTGCTTTCCTTACATATTTCTCATTTCTAATCTTTAAATTTTTCTTTATAGGTGGAATCAACTGGAATGGGGCAGGGAAACCAAACAGTGGTTAAAGAATTTGTTTTAGCAGGACTATCACAGACACCTATAGGACAAGAAGGGCTCTTTGTGTTGTTCTTCTTCTTCTATATTTTAACTTGGGTGGGCAATGTACTTATCATGGTCACAGTGGCTTCTGAAGCCCGTCTGCATTCATCCCCAATGTATTTCCTCCTTGGCAACCTCTCCTTCCTGGACTTGTGCTATTCTTCAGTGACTACTCCCAAACTTCTAGTTGATTTCCTAGCAGAAAAGAAACTCATCTCCTATGGACAATGCATTGTACAGCTCTTTTTCTTGCATGTCATTGGTGCAGCTGAGATGTTCTTGCTTACAGTTATGGCTTATGATCGCTATGTTGCTATCTGTAGACCTCTTCACTATACCACCATCATGAACCGGGGAATATGTTGTGTATTAGTGATTGCCTCCTGGATGGGTGGCTTTGTACATTCTACAGTCCAGACAATCCTGACTATCCGCTTGCCTTTCTGTGGACCAAACCAGGTAGATAACTTTTTCTGTGATGTTCCTCCAGTCATCAAACTTGCCTGCACAGACACCTTTGTCATTGAGTTGCTAATGGTATCCAACAGTGGCCTGATCTCCACCAGTTGCTTTATAGTCTTAATTTCTTCTTATGCTGCTATTTTGTTGAAGATACGTTCCAAGGAAGGAAGGAGCAAAGCACTTTCCACCTGTGGCTCCCACCTCATGGTAGTGACACTCTTTTTTGGGCCATGCATCTTCATTTATGCTAGACCTTTCTCCACTTTCTCAGTGGACAAGTTAGTTTCTGTGTCTTATAATGTCATCACCCCCATGTTGAATCCACTCATCTATACCCTAAGGAACAAAGAAGTCAAGTCAGCAATGAGGAAAGTGTGGATCAAGTGTTGAGTTATCTGGAAATAGGAGATACTAACCCTAATGTTGGAAATATAAATTTTGAGTCTTTCATAAGTGAACACTAAGATAGTAAATTAGTTTTCTAATTTTCCTGCATTGTTGTACTCTATTGCTATTAGAATTAAAATAGGAAATTTATTCCCTATTACTGTCCTTTATAAATTCTGTCATTCTATCAACTATAGTTTCTTTTTTAATGTAAAAATCTAATCTTTATGTTGTTCAGATAACACACACATACACACACACACACAAACACACAAACACACACACAGAGTTTAAGGTTCTCCATTATCCACCAAAACCCAAACATAGCTTGAAGTTAAAAGACAAAGCTATCATCATAGTTTCATTCCCTTTATATTCTCTCAGCCACTCTATCCTCTAGTCAAGATGAATTTAATCACTCTTACCCACAGGTCATTCCTTTCTTCCCTTTTGCCTTTTCTCTGCACCATATTCTAAATTCTCTCCCCCACCATACCTCAGTTTCTTAGATCTCATTTGGTCCAGTGGATAGAGAATTCTCTTTGGGCTCAGAAAGATCCATGTTCAAGCCTTCCCTCTCCTAAGGCTGACTATTTCTGGGCAAATCATTTTTCCTCTATTGTAATCATCTTTAATAATTGTTGTTCCAATTGTTCTTGATATTTCCCATTACTTCCTTCCCTCTCTCTTTTTCTCTACTCACTCTCCACTCTCCAAAAATCCCACTTTAGCATAATGTTTATGCATATTGGCTGAGCTTTCTCCTTTCATTTTTTGAGCTTTATCTCCAATCTTACCCTCTTAATAAAATTTATAATTTCAATGGCATATATTGCCTCCACTATACAAGTAACAAAAATGCCAGTTAAGTTAAAATACCATTTGGAAAGTTAATATGTTTGTGTTTTCATTTTAGCGTATACATTTTTAGAGACCGTTGACAATAAAATTTGCATACTCTATAGAACATTATGGTTCCTCTAATAAATCTGGAGTAAGTGATGATGGTGATGGTTTGGATGAATGATGATGGTAGTGATAGTTGTGATTATACAGATTAATTAGGACAATATTTTAGCATGGATACTGGGAAAATTTCTGTTTTTCCCAAGATTATAACAAAGACTACTTTTGATATCACTGAGAGTGAACTGATTAGGACTTGTACCATCACTCTTATAGTCAAAAATCTTTTAGCAATAACCTGGTTGACATTGATTCTATTTTTGACTTTATATAGGCTACGTCTTTGTCTTCCTGAAATTTTTAGGCTTAAAGAAGCATTTTGATTGGGATATTAATATTTATATAAGATTAAAACTTTCAGTTTTAGGGAATATGTACATCTATTATGGATGAGATAAGGGCAAAGCAAATTAAGCACATAACTGGTATAAATAAAAGGAACTGGAAGTCCTCTCTCCTTGCTGAGCATAAAGGAAGTAGAAATCTCTATTTTCTCAGAATTCTTCTTGAAAGAAGTGGAATTTCAAAAACAATTACATTATGGAAAAGATCATATATTGAGTTGGGATATATAGACAAAACTTTGAGGCCCATATTACCACACTGATGAAAACTCAGAAGAGGATGGAACAAGAAATCATACTTTCTTTAGGCATATAAAGATATGTGAATCTTATGGGCCTTCAAATATAGCTAACAGGGAAGTCAGATACTTCACTGCTAAACAATCTCATTGATATTTGCTTTGTGAGTTCTATTTTTGAAATATATGACTTCTATCTGGACTCAAGAGAAGAATAAAACTTGAATCATGAAAATATAACATAGCTGCCTTAACCTGTAGACCAAGATATAGCAAGAGATAGACAAGAAACTGTAGGATGCAGTTTCCAAAATATAGCCTCATCCTCACCCTCAAAACTTTCTACATTACTGGAAAGACGGACATTATTTTGTAGGGGTTTGGTAGTTGGTCAAGAAGAGTGTAAAAGAAAACATCTCATACAACAACTAGAGAAAAAGCTTGAAGAACAAATGTTTCTAAGAGATATTTGTTCCATCTAATACCTACCTCCCCTCTTATATTACTCTCCTCATTTATATTGGATATCCAGCCTATAAGCAAGTCAAATTTCCCATTTATTAAACAAATAAATACATGTTTTTTTCTTTAACCCTTCTAACCAATAAATCTATTGCATTATCTTCTTTCTTCTTTACTTTGAGAGTTTTAAAAATGAATCTATATTCAGTGATTAAACTTGTTTACTATCCATTCACTCTTTAATCCTGATAATCTGGTTTCTGTCCCTATCAGAATATTGAAATTATTCCCTAATAACTTCTTAATTATTAAATTCAATTGTGGTTTCTTAGTCAGACTTTATTAGGTCTTAGAAAAGGATATCTTTCTATGATTACAATACCAAAAGGTATAAAATAAAAATAATTCATACAAAACATCCCACTAGAAAAGTATAAGATGTATTGTTTTCAAGCACAGAGTCCATAGGGAAAATGGACCCAAAATGAAAGATCACATATAGCAAAGGAATACATTTCTGGAAATTCCTCTGTTGACCCTGGTAGGAAGGTTCAAATCATTCAGTTTATTTAACTCTAAGTCACATTTAACTCTACTCTTTTTTTTTTTACCCCTCATATGTAATTAATTATAGGTTCTACTTTAAGTCTCTTTGTCCTCTTATCTAGTTTGGGTCCAGACTGACTCAGATTGAGTGTAAATAGCATTCATTTCTCCTTTAGCCAGATGATCTTCCCTTCTCAGATTCATTTATTTTTTTAGGGTGGAGATTATTTGCCTCAATTACTACCTAGCCTTAATCACTGAATAGGTACAGCCCTAGTCAAACTGAAACCTGTTGAAGACCTTAGCTTAAAAAGCCCAAGTCTTCCATTTCATCCAGGGCCATCTTCAATCTTCTTGATCTATATCTGGCCACTGGATCCAAATGGCTTTAAGGGAAAAAGTGAGTCAGGTGATCTTGCATAGTCCTCCCTCATTTAAATCCAATTCATTTGAATGTCATGGAATTATCTCCCTAATATCATATTCTTCCAGAACTAAGGACAAACAACAATATCTTATATAGCCTATACTTTAATTCAGGTTTTTGCCACATCTCTACTTGATGACAAATCCCTTTATTTGGCACCTAAAGTCTTTAGACTCCTTCCTACATGTGCAGGGTAGATTAGATCTTTTATGCACTCTATATTTCAGCATCTTTTTTCTTTCCATACATGGCATGTATTAATATGTTGTTTCCTTAATTGTACTTATTTGTTACAAGAAATGGTTATATTGGTTGGAGTAAGTATTAGGAAATGACAATGATCTTTTTTCTAAGCATCAGCAAATCACTTTTAAAGGGAAAAAAAAAAGTAGAAATGTGCTATGGGCCAGAACTTGAAACAAGATGCTAAGTCAGTGGAACTGATAGAGACAATGCTTATGTACTTAGTTCACACCTTTGGAGTTCACACCTTTAAGAGAGTTCACACACAGAGTACACACTTTTAGAGAGCACATATAAGCTAAGAGCCTCAACTAGGATTGACTTGGGAAGATTCACAAGTCAGAAACCCACAAGCACACTCTCTTGGAAGTGGAGTCAGATTAATTCCAACTTCTACCTTTGTTCTGGCTGGAGACATTGGGAGGACAAGAGACTAAAGCTGGAAGAGACAAAGGACTAGTGGCAAGAGCTCTCAGAACCAAGGAAAGAGATAGGCCTCTATTAAAGCTAACCAGGCCACAGGAAAAGATTCAAGACTTTGAAGGACACAATAAAGTATTTGGACTTTAACTCCTGGCTGCATTTGAGGGATTATTGAACAGAACTGAAAGGAAGGCTGCCTCCAGAAGCTCCCCTAAAAACCTGCTCTCAAAAAACATTATATTTTAGAGAAGAACATTACAGAAATTCTATAGGCAGAGCTATTTAACCTGGGAAATATATTTTTAAGCAACATGACTTTCAATGCTTATCTGAAGACCATTTATTAATTGACAAAGAATGGCTGAAAAAGTCAACTCAAACTTAAGTTTGAATAGTCGAGTATAAGCTACATTCTTAAAGCTTTTTTTTTTTTTAAATGAAGCCTTAGAATATTGAAGGACAATCTCCTTTTCCAGAAGACTTTGACAGTAAACTAGCTATGATGGATGGTGAAAAATATAGGGATAAAGTTGATTCTGATCTCTACTCCCATAGTTGCTAACCAGGTGCAGGTTCTCGTCATCTTATGCCTGGATTATTTTTTTATTAGTCTTCCTATAGTCTCTTTTACTCTAATCCATTGTCCATTCTGCTGTCAAAGTGATTTTCCTAAATTTAAGCCTGATCAGGTCAGTTCTCTATCTTATAAACTCTAATGCTTCCTACTTCCTCTAGGATCAAATATAAAATTCTCTGTTTGATCTTGAAACCCTTCCTATCCTTCTAGTCTTCTTATACTTTACTCTCCTTCATATAATCTAAGCTCTAGAGACGCTTATTTCTCTTCTTCACATACAGCCCTCCATCTCTCCAATCTAATCTAATAAATATTTTTTAGGTATCTATTATATACCAAATATCATGCTAATTACTGGGGATACAACTAATTAAAAGATAGTTAGTTCTTGCCCTCAAGGAGCTTACAATCTAATGGAGGAAGACAATATTAAAAAAAAAAAAAAAAAGACTAGGATGCCTGATCCAGGAGTATCTTATTCCATAGAGTAAAACCAACACCACCACAGCAACAACAAAGACAGGACAGTTGATACAGAGGGAAGTGAATCCCAAATCCAGTTTCTAGCCTTTATAAAGGAAGCCTTTCAGAGGAATTTGTTATTCTACCCTTCATCTCTCCTTATCAAAGGAAAGAAGACACTGAGGGAGTTGGTGTCAATCAAGCTTTGAATGAGCAGATTAAGATAAAATTAAGAGTGATGAATTTCTCTTTGCACAGATTGACTCCTTGGCCCAGAACATTCTCCCTTCTTATCTCTACTTTCAGGTTTGTGGTAGCTACCTTCAAGGTTCAGCTCCAATCCTACCTTCTGCAGGAAGTCTTTTCAGATTTTCCTCTAGCTCTCCCCAAATACTGGTAATTGCTTCTCTCTCAAATTGTCTTGCATTTACAATGTAGATATCTTACTTGACCAATTTTTTTGCATGATTCTCTGCCATTGGAATATGAACTCCTTGAGGACACATATATATTTTTTGTCTTTTATCATATCTTTAGCACTTATGATAGTACTTAGCATGGGGTAAGCAACTAATAAATTTTACTTGACTACACGTGATTGCAACTAATAAATTTTACTTGACTACACGTGATTGACAATATGAAAATTATATATTTTTAAAAATTAATTTAATTTTCTATTTATTTTAATCCACATTGCTTTATGAATCATGTTGGGGGGAAAATCAGAGAAAAAGTGAAAAACCATGGGAGAGATTTAAAAAACAGAAAAAAGAAGTGAACATAGCATGTGTTGATTTACATTCAGTCTCCTTAATTCTTTATCTGGAATCTAGATGGGATTTTCTGTCCAAAGTCTATTAGATCACTGACCCACTGAGAAAAACCAAATTTTTCATACATGATCATCACACATTCTTTTTTTTATATAGCTTTTTATTTACAAGATATATGCATGGGTAATTTTTTAGCATTGACAGTTGCAAACCTTTTGTTCCAACTTTTCTCCTCCTTCCCCCCTCCCCCCCAGATGGCAGGTTGACCAATACATGTTAAATATGTTAAAGTATAAGTTAAGTACAATATATGTATACATGTCCATACAATTATTTTGCTGTACAAAAAGAATCAAACTTTGAAATAGTGTACAATTAGGCTGTGAAGGAAATAAAAAATGCAGGCAGACTTGCATTGGGATTGGGAATTCTATATAGTGGTTCATAGTCATCTCCCAGAGTTCTTTCGCTGGATCATCACACATTCTTGCTGTTATTGTGTACAATGTATTTCTGGTTCTGGTTCTTTCACTCAGCATCAGTTCATGTAAATCTTTCCAGGTCTTTCTAAAATCAGTTTGTTCATCATTTTTTATAATATTCCATTTTCTTCATGTGCCACAACTTGTTCAGCTATTCCCCAATTGATTTCTTGCAGCTACAAAAAGGGCTGCCACAGATATTTTTGCACATGTGGGTACCTTTCCCTCTTTTATGATTTCCTGTTGGGTCAAAGGGTATGCATAGTTTTATAGCTTTTTGGACATAGTTCTAGAATGCTCTCCAGAATGGTTGGATCATTTCACAACTCCACCAATAATGAATTAGTGTCCCATTTTCCCCACAACTCTTCCAATATTTATCATTATTTTTTCCTGTCATGTTAGCCAATCTGAGAGGGATGAGGTGGAACCTCAAAGTTTTTTGTTTTTTTTTTAATTTGCATTTCTCTAATCAATAGTGATTTAGAGCATTTTAACATGTAACTATAAATGACTTTCATTATCTGAAAATTGTCTGTTCATATCCTTTGACCATTTATCAACTAGGGAATGACTTGTATCTTTATAAATTTGGCATAGTTCTTTATAAATTTTAGAAATTAGAGACCTTTATCAGAAATCCTGGTTGTAAGGATTTTTCCCCCAGCTTTGTACTTTTCTTTTAATCTTGTTTCTGCTGGTTTTGTTTGTGGGAAAAAAAAACAACAACTTTTTAATTTAATGTATTCAAAGTTGTCCATTTTGATACTAATAAGGTTCTCTAGATCTTCTTTGGTCATATATTCATTCCATCTCCAAAGATCTGAGAGGTAAATTGTAAATTGTTTCTTGTTTTCCTAATTTGTTTATGGTATCATCCTTTATGCCCAAATCATGTATCCATTTTGATTTTATTTTGATATGGGGTGTGAAATATAAGTGTATGCTGAGTTTTTGACAAAATTACATCTTCTTTCAGATGTGCACTCTTTTTGAAGATCATAGAGATTCAAAAAATGTTTTGATATGTCAGTCATCATTCTAATGATATTAGTAGAAAATGTTTTTTTAAAGGTCTTTAGGTTTCAGAATTGAGAAAAACAAAGTGAGAAAGTATGCTAGAACCAGTTTCAATTGAATAGAGAAAGCTGGTTGTTATATTTTCAGTGTGAGCATTAATACTTAGAATGCAGTAAAATATACAAATCAGAATTTTAATGACTTTTATTGATTGTCTAAACTTAAGAAAGTGGTGGAGAAAAATGTTTATAATTCCCATTAAGCTAAAAGCAATTTTAAAACCTTATTTTTAAATAATTCTCAATATACCCTTGTTTCATATATACATCATATTGATTTTTTTATGACTGAGTTATCCATTCAACAAAACAATTTAAATGATTACTAAGTATTTTATGAATTTGTTACCAGGTAAATCCCTTAGTCAGAGAATGGGGTATAGTGGGAAAAGCCTAGAACATGGAGTTGTAAGGCCTGGTTTTAAATCTTTCTTCCCATTCTTATTAACTATGTAATAATGGGCAAATCACTTCCCTTCTCTGGACCTCAGTTTCTTTGAATAAACAAACATGAAATGTAGCGCATACCAATGCACCAGGTTAGGTACTATAGAAGCAAAAATTAAACAACTCTTATCCTTAGGGAACTTCCATTTTCTTAAGGACACATAATATATAACTCCAAGTCAATTTACCTAGGACCTTAGAAGTGAGACAGGAGAATTTGAATTTAATCCTAGTGACAAAGGAAAGCACTAAACATTTTTGAGTAACACATTGGAATGGTCAGACCTAAGATTTAAGATTTTTTTGGTAACTATGTGCCATGGTCAAAGAATTTATTGTCCATCTTATTGGTGTGAGCTTTTTCTTGTTTAAATAGACTGGATCAATTATTTTTTTCCAGAGATCTAACATATTTAGGTTTTCTAGGATCCTATTAATCTCTCTAGTTTCTTTCTTATTTATTTTCTGCCTACGTTTGTCTGATTATGAGATGGGAAGATTGAGGTCCCCCACCAATATTGTTTTGCTGTCTATTTCTTTTTGTAACTGTCTTAATATGTTCTCTAGGAATTTATATGCTCTATTACTTGGTGCATACCTATTTAATCACCTAACTACTTCACTGTTTATTATATCCTTTATCAAGATGTATTTTCCCTTCTTATCTCTTTTTATTAGACCTTTTGTTAATTTGATTTATCTGACATCAGAATTGCTACCCATGCTTTTTTTACTTAAGTTAAAACATAATAAATTATATCTTTACTCATATGTATCTCTCTGTGTCCTTATAAACAACATATTTTAGGATTTTGTTTTTAATTCATTTGCTATTTGTTTTTGTTTTATGGAAGAGTTCACCCCCTTCATATTTACAGTTATGATTTCAAGCTTTGTATTTTCCTCTGTATATATTTTTGTACTCTTTCTCCACCCAGTCCTTAATAGTGTTTTGCTTTATGACTCACTCTGCCTACTACCTTATCTTCTATCATCCTCCTCCCTTCTCTTACCTATATTTCCTTATGTTACTGCTCTCCCTTCTATCTAATCCCTCCCTTTTCTTTCCTCTTTCTCCTTCCACCTCTTTAAGAGGTTAGATAAATTTCTATGTCCAAGTTATTCCCTCTTAGAGCCAAAACTGATGAGATCAACCTTCAGACTATGCTCATCCCCTTCCCTTCTTCTCTCCATTGTAATAAGTCTTGGTGTATCTCTCCATATGATCTAATTTGTCCCATTATATGTCACTTTGCCTCTTCTTCCAGTAAAGACCTTTTCTACACTTTAATGTATTTTCTTGATATCATCACATCAGAGTATATTCACAACCATATCATCTGTCCATGTGATGCCCTCTGTTTGCCCCATTAACAGATCCAGTTCTCAAGAGTTACAGTTATTGTTTTCCCATCTATTATTTCACACACACACACACACACACACACACACACACACACACACACACACAGATCCCTGTTTACCTTTCTATACTTCTCTTGAGTCCTGTGTTTGTAGATTCACATTTCTGTTTAGTTGAGGTTTTTTCCAATAGAAATGATTAAAAATTGATATTTTTTTTAAATTGCAGATATTAGTGAAGCAAACATAACAGTTCATTTTTTTCTATTTTGTTATCAAATTATTCCAAAGGCAACGTATTTTATTAGAAAACAAATAGGACTTAAGTTGTGTAAATGTAAGTTCCATCTCTTATACCAGTGAGTTTAATGGTTCTGCATATTTTTTTTGACTTTCTGAGTCTATGCTTCTTCATTTAAGATGGGGATTATAATATCTGAAATACCTGCCTCACTAGATTACAGTGAAGATCAAATGAGATTATTTATATAAACTACCATACCTATTAAAGCCCTATATATGTTTGTTTGTCCCAACCTTATGATTTCATTGTGAATGAGATTTCCTGATGAGGAAGCTCCTTCTACTAGTATAAATCTACAACTGTGCTGCAGGTTGGAATTTTAGAATTGACTGAAGTACTCTATCCATGCAAATTGTCATAATCATTATATAGTCAAGTAACAGTGAACTCATCCCCTATAGAAATCTACTTGAAAAATTGACAGTTTTGAAGATAATACAACATGAACAGTATCTTTGGTTTTGTTTCACAAAAATGTTTCTAAAACAGAAGGCACCTCAAATTTCATTATATCAATAAAATAGAAATCATAGAATGAAATAAGATTCAATATAGTCTTTAAATAAATAAAAACTATTCTAAGCTAGGGTGCATCTTCATCAAGAAAGTCACTTGGGAATCAGTGAAAAGCTATCTGCTGAGTCCTTAATTTTTTCATTGCTGTCTTCATGTCCTCATTTCTTAAAGTATAGATTATAGGGTTTAAGAGAGGGGTAAAAATAGTATAAAACACAGACAAGACTTTATCCACAGAAAACCTATTGAAAGGCCACAAATAAATGAAGATGCAGGGACCAAAGAAGAGCATCACCACCATGATATGGGCAGAACAAGTAGAAAGAGCCTTGGATGCACTCTCTGCTGAACGTTGCTGGACTGTAACAAGGATGACTGTATAAGAGATCATAAGAAGTAGGAAGCAGCTCATAGACAGCACCCCACTGTCTGCAATCATCAATATCCCCAGGACATAGGTATCCATGCAAGCAAGCTTGATCACAAGAGGGAGGTCACAAAAGAAACTGTCCACATTATTTGGTCCACAGTAAGGCAAATTTACAGTAAAGGCTATTTGACTGATGGAGTGAATAAAACCAATAGCCCATGAGATGGTTACCAGTCCAATGCATGTCCTCCAATTCATGATGGCCATATAATGCAAAGGTTTGCATATTGCTACATATCTGTCATAGGCCATGGAGACCAACAGTACCATCTCAGCACCACCAATGAAATGAAGAAAGAAAATCTGGGCCATGCATCCCTCAAAAGAAATGAGTTTCTTTTCACTAAGGAAATCTTTGATTAACTTGGGAGTAGCAAATGAGGCCAGCCACATATCTAGAAAAGAGAGATTGCCCAGCAGGAAGTACATGGGAGAAGAATAAAGTCGGGGCTCAGAGATCACTGTGACCACAATGAGGAGGTTGCCAAGCACTGTGGCTATGTAGATCAAAGAAAAAAATACAAAGAAAAAAAACTGGAGTTGCAAGGAATTGGAGAGTCCACTCAGTACAAACTCAGACACCACTGAATAGTTTTGCTGATCCATTTACTCCTTAGATGTTGCTCTGACTCTATCTAAAAATAAAACAATTTGAAATAAAATGAAGAATAATTGGAAGAGAGAGAAATGAGGTTAATATTTCTAGCTCCAATACATATCTTTCTTCAGGCGTTCTTACAAAATTTTTTCTCCATAATGATTATGACTTTTCCTTTTTCCCACCTAACAAGGCAAAGGGTTGGGAATAACTATACTAATTTTCCTATTTCAGAATACAGTGGAAAAAATGACTTGGAGTTAGAAGACCAATTCCAATGACAACTCTAGCATATTATGAGCCACATGAGAATGAAAAAGTCACTGATCTTAATCTCTTATTTGTAAAATATGAATAAACAAATCAAGTAAAACATTTTACTTTAAAGACTTTTTTCCTTTTAGATAAAAATATACAGTAACTCATCAGCTTTCATTTTAATTAAGATAAAACTTCATTCAATGAGTTTGATAATAGTATTCAATAATTTTATAAATTAATGAAACTATTATGAAATGTACAATTTAATTTTTACTTAGACCTTTCATTTTATATTTTTGAGCAATTTGAAGATGCATTTGTCCAGATGAAGGGAATTCATGAGGAAATAGGAAGAAAGAGAGGATTAGAAAAAATGAGACAAATTTGGAAAGGTAGAAGGAGATAAAAGTAAAGTAAGAAAAGGAAAGATATATAGAGGTGTAATGGCACAGTAGGTACTGATGTGCTAAGCAGAGAATTACTTATATGAGATAGAGACTTAAGTTTTATAGATTGAAACCTGCTACATTATTCTTTGATATTCTAATTAGTTTCATTTATTTTTATGAGCTATTGTTCATTGTTCTCCAACTACCCTGTTCTTTCAAGTTTTTAATTATTTTAGTCTCTGTCATGAATAGGTTAATCAGAATAATTTGCCAATATAGAAATCATTCTCTGTGCTTTTGAAATCAGTGACTCATGTAATAACACCCTGAAGACTAGATGAGATTCAGATTGAAGACTTGATTTTATTTCAAGCCTGAAGTTCTCCATCTCTATTGTTGGGGATATGGATAGGGTTATCAGAGTGATTGTGTGCAATCATACTTCATCTCCCAGCCTTAAACAAAAAAATCATATAGAGAAGGGGGTTTTGTTTATTTTATCAAATGAGTGTTTATCCTATTTTGCAGCACCAGTGTTTTAAAGGGATTACTAATATATTGTTCCATACCTCGGAGACTAGAAGAAAAAATGAGAAAGGTAAATGGTACAAAATAGCTTATCTCATTGGTATTGCTTTAAGTTTTCTTAAATAAAAAAGGCAAGAACCCTAGAAAAACAAGAATTTAAATTGAATAAATGAACTTTCACAAGAACTTAGCAAGTTCAGAGACTTCCTAAATAATATCATTATTCTCCCATATTGTACTCATATAATTATTTGAGAAGTAAAATGTATATTTTAACTATAAAAACTAGAAAACAGAACTAAGCTGAAGATAGAAATTTTGTTTTCCTAGCAAAGGATCCAATTGGTCCACAGTTAGCTTCCTACTTCCCTCTCATCAATTTTATCTTCTTTTGTTTTGTTTTTAATTTGCTTACACTGCATAGATTACCGATCTACACTGGGATAAATGTATAAAATAAATGCATAACAGACTGCATTTTAAAACCATGGATGAGATCAGAGGGATTGAGTTTATCTTTTCATAAGAAAAAAATCCATTTTCATATAGTTCCTTTTATTCCCCATAAAAACCTAGTACAAAATTTAACACTTAAAGATACTTGAAGCAACTGACCCAAGTCAAGAAGCCTGGATTATAGTTGAGGTAATAGAGAGAATATCTAATTATTGTACATTAAAAAAATCAGTTTGACATAAGTGAAACTCTTATAGAGTTGGTAGAATTATTTTAATGTACTATTAAGTCTCCCAATCATATTTGAATTTGGTGCCCTTAAATATGTATTTTAGGAAATGCCTTCTTACTCCTTATCAATTAAAAACAACAACAATAGATTTTCAATAGACATCTTGCCTGCCTTTCTTCCTCCTCCCCACCCCATGGGTTTCAGGCATCTGCTATTTGGATGAAACCTAAAAGCATTAATTTCCTAAATTTCAGATGTGAAATAAATTCCAGAGAGAGGAACAGGGAAAAACATAGGAGGAGAGAAATTTGAGAAAGCAGAAAGCAAAGGGAAAAGGCAAAAGGGGAGAAATAAATATTGTGAAATGGAAGCTGACAGATCCTTCAAGCTCATCCCATATTCACAGTTCTACCTACTGAATTATAATCAGTATTTTTAGAAGCATTGTTTCCCTGAAATCTGTTAACATTACAGAATCAAAAGTTTTTTTAGCAGTGAAAATAGGGTGGTAATATTCATCATCTCATGAAATTTGGAGCTGGAAAGTACTTTAGAAACAGAGTTCAATCTTTTTTTTTTTTTTTTTTAACAGATGAGAAAATTGCAACCCAGAGAAGTTTAGTGATTTGTTTGGGGTAGCACAGATAGAAATGAGATTTCAGCACAGGTCTTCTTGATTCCAAGTCTAGTGAAAAGGGATATGATTGTAAATAGTCCACTCATACTTCCCTGCTTTTCTCTCTTAATTAAAAGCAACTTAGGGTGTTGTTATCCATACCTCTACATGTATGACATTTCTAAGAGTCTAACAAATCTAAGAACACTTTGAGCTATACTTCTCCCTACAGGATCTTTGCTAAACAGGGATCAGCTAGCCAGGATGTCTTTCAAATACCAAAGCAACTGTCCAATTGACTGGCAAATCAATGAATTCAATAAGAAGAAAAAAAAAGTAAACTGTTGGTTGTTTAATTTATGCAAAGCCAAATCAAAATTCAAAACACACCAGTTGATTTTTTTTTTCACTTTTCAATGGAGCAGAAAGATAAGATGCTACAAGATCTTGCATGTTTAGAAAATATTTATATATGTGTGCATAAATATATATGTATGTATGTGTATGCATACATATGTATGAAACTCAAAGGTAATTTTGTTTTCCTCATACTTCAGGAGTTAATCAACATAATGTAGATAATTCAAATACATTAGTGTATTTGCCTCAATGTACCAGTTCTTCTTAGAAAAAGATTTTACATCCTGGTCAATTGTTTTACACCATACATACACTATGGTGAAAAATGCTTAATATTATTTCATAGGTGTTATTATGTAAATAATATATGTCAGACATTCTAAACAAATATTAAATGATCTCTGCTTTTATTAGAGTCATTTCCTGTTGTCAAAGAGACTTTCAATTATCAATGCAAAACTGTTCAGGACAACTTACCTGTATTGGCATTTATAAAGGCAAAATGAAGTACAAAGTAGAAGTGATTAATTAAAGATGAAATAAGCTTCATGATTTGCTAATGAATGAACTAAAATGAATTTTCATAAATGAAATACTCCATTTGGGTAACAGATACAAAACATAAAAAAATACAACTTTCATTGTAGAGAACTGAAAAGAAGAATTACTGTGTTTCCATAGTTTCAGCTCCTAACAGAAGTGAAAGAAGAGCACCTCAAATAGTGCATGAAGTTCTCTGCTTCCAAATGTTCACACTATTGTCCCTTTTTCTTCTTTCCCTCTTTCCTACTAAATCTATCCATACCTTCCATAGTATTTGAAAAACACTCACCTTTATGGAGTTTTAAAATTATTCCTTCTTATCTATCTACTTCCACTCATCTTTTCACCTAATTCTTAAAAACAACCTGCAGGGGGGAAAAGAGCATTTTAAAGGGTTAGAGATCCCTCAGAAATTCTTACCTTTTGTGGAATCATGTCCTGAACTTTGCATTAAAGACATATATAACTTTCAAACATATCAAATTAATAAACCTACGATTGAACAACTAATATTACAGAGACTAGGGAATAATAATTTGTCCTATTTTAGTGTAGCTTGCCGATAATAAATCAAGTTCCTATTCCCAGGGCAACAATAGGAAGTAATGCTAAAATATTTTTTTTCTCTTGATAATTATCTATATAGATGCCACTCTATGGATAATTAAAATAATTATTATCCAAGTAATAGTAAGTATTCTTTTTTTTGAAACATTCATTGATAGCCTAATCTGTATAAACACTAATGTTCTTTTTATGATATTGACCTATTTTTTAAAGTGACATAAAAACTATAGCTATAAATTGTATACTAAATGCCTGAATCATTACAGTTCTCCACAAGATGACAAGATTGGCAACATCAGAATTTACAACTCTATTCAATAGTAGCAACAATAATAGTTATCATTATCCCTTATATTTATATGATATTTTAGAGATTGCATTTTTAACTAGATGACTTTGTTGAATCCTCCTAAGAACTCCCTCAAATAGGGAGGGAAACTGAGGACATTAGGACATAGGAGACTGAGACATAAATGAATGACCTAAGGTCACATAACTAGTGAATAACACCAAATTTTGTTCTTTTGACATGAGGACTGGTATTTTTTTTTCCCTTCTAGTTTATTATGGGATTATGAATATGGTCATCTTTATGGAGAACCATAAATTAAACACAAAAGGCATTTGAACTACCAATCTATTTCTTAAAAGTCCCATAGATATAACTCAAATGACATTGAGTCATGCCCTTTGAATGACACAAAATATGAGTGAAGGATCTTTTTTATCTGGAATCCTATTGCCCATTTTATGTGCATATTGTCTTGTCTTGGAAGGATACTGACACCCTCTCCCTAAACCTCTGCTTTTGTCAGAGGTAACTCAGAGCTCATTCTATGCCAAGCTTTGGACCTTCTATTCTGTTGCTATCAGATATTGTTAGGAACCTTCTATATTATACTTTAAAGTCCATGGGACATTGCCATTTGATATGTTTCTTTACTTAAAATTCCTTTGGCAGATGGTCTTCCCAGGTGCTATGAAACTAAAGCATTGTCTCTTCTAAATGAGTTTTCTCACTTAGTTTATGGCTTAGCACAATGCTTGGCACATAATATACACTTAGTAAATGCTTTTATATTTATTTAATTTATTATATCTTTAATTGTTTTGGAAAACAGATGCTATGAAAGTTCAAGATGTTTTTAAAGACCAGTCATCACCATGTATATTACATGGCAATGAGATTCAGCGGGTAGATAGTATAATAGATATAACATAAAATCTGGAGGCAGAAATAGATGAGCTGAGAATATGCTTTAAATTAAAATAACTTAATTAAATTAACTTAACATTTACCTTCCCTTTCTTCTTCTCCCAATACAATCCTTTTTTGACCCCTCAACTTTTTTTATATCAACATATCAACTAATACCTACACCCTCTGTCTATATATACCTCTTCTAACTGCTCTATCAAATGCGCAGTCCTAGGAATTACAAATATCTTCTTCCCATATAGGAATATAAATAATTTAACCTTTCAATAATTCATATTTTTTCTTTCTTGTTTACCTTTTTATACTTCTTTTGAGTCTTGTATTTGAAGATCAAATTCACTCCTTAGTTTTGTTTTTTTTGTTGTTGTTTTGCCCAGAACTTCCAAATTAAAAAATGGAGGGACTGAAATATGATATTCTGAAAGGCAAAAGAGTTTTACTACCATTAAGAATCAACTACACACAAGATTCTACAAAATTTTTTTGGAGAAAAGATAGAGAATCAATAAAATAGAGAAATTTCAATAATTTCTGATTAAAACAACTAAGGAAGGGAAGCTAGCGGCACAGTGGATAGAACACCGGCCCTGAAGTCAGGAGGACTGAATTAAAATTATTTACTTCACTCAATTTTTATGCTTCCTTTTCCAAACCATAGGCTTTTTTCATAATTCCCTTCATAACTCAATTTCTTTCCTAATTTTTCTTCTCTGTCTCTCATTTGTTTTTTTAAAATCATTGCCCTCTTCCAAGAAAGTCTTTTGAACTTGAGACCAATTCATATTTTCCTTTGAAGCTTCACAGGTGAGCATTTTGCCATCCCTGTCCTCTTTTGAGTTTGTATTCTGATCCTCCCTGTCTCCATAATAATTTTCTATTGGTGAAGGTTCTTTTTGAATTTTTGCATATTTTTTTAAGTTAAGCTCTACTTTTTTTTGTAATGGCAAGGAACTGGAAATTGAGTGGATGTCTCTCAGTTAGGGAACGGCTGAATAAATTATGGTATGTGAAGATAATGGAAAATTGATTTTATAAGAAATAATGAGCAGGGTAATTTCAGGAAATCCTAAAAAGACTTAAATGAACTGATGCTGAGGGAAATTAGCAGAACAAGGAGAACTTTGAACACAGTAAGAAGAAAATTATGTAATTATCAGCTGTGATGGATGTGGCCCTTCTCAGCAATGTGGTGATTCATGACAATTCTAATATACTTGGAACAGAAAATGCCAATCACATCCAGAGAATGAACCATGAAGCAGAATGTACATCAAAGCATATATTTTTACCTTTTTTATTCTTTTGTTTCTTCTGTTTTTTATCCTTTTGGCCCTATTTTTTTCCCACAAAATGACAACTATGGAAATATGTCTAAAATAATTGAATATATTTAAACTGTATCAGATTGCTTGCTATCTTCAAGAGGGAGAAAATCAGGGAAAGAGGTAGAAAATTTTAAATCACAAACTTTTAAGAAATGTATGTTGAAAACTATCTTTACATGTATTTGGAAAAATAAACTATTATTGGAAAAATTAAAATAAAGTTGAACTCTACTATAAGGGTACAAAAGATACTACCCCATACTTTTTTTTTTTTTTTTTTTTTGTTTGGAGACAGGGCCTTCAACTTTCCACACTGGGAATGGAAGTGCTGGCAACTTTCCCAGTGTCCTGGGTTGTCCTGGACTACTTTCACCTATTGTGCTAGGGTTAGGGACTTATAATTTTCCTCCTGTGTTGAGGTTGAAGGTCTTACAACTGGCATGCTGATCTAGGAATGAGAGGTCTCAGCTACTGATCTAATGGCTTTTAGCCTTTCACTAGATTGCCTACACTGCCCCAACTCTAGGCTGCATACTTTTTTCCATCCAAGCTAGACAGAACTTTGCTGAAATCCTATCTTAAACTGGGAATTTTTTCACTCACTTTTTCTGGTTCTGTCACTTTAGAATTCATTTAGAGGTTTGAGTTAGCATTGATTCTGAGGGAAACTGGGAAAAGCTTAGGTAACAATAGCTTCTCTCTGCCATCTTAGCTCCTTCCCTACCCCATTAAGTTTCTCAAATCATTTAGTATTGTGGGTCATATACCTAATCTATTCAATTGATCCATCACTCTTTTTTTTAGCCACTACCAAATAGTTTTGATGACTGCCACTTTATAGTATAGTTTCAGATCTGGTATGGCTTGACCATCTTTGTTTTTGTATTTTTTTTCCATTGATTTCCTTGGTATTCTTGATCTTTTATATTCCAGATGAATTTTGTTGTTATCTTTTATAGCTCTATAAAATCATTATTGGTAGTTTAATTGATATGGTACTGAATAACTAAAATAACTTATGTAGAATTGTCTTTATTATGTTAGCTCAGCCTTTCTAAGAGCTTGCTTATATCTAACTTTATTTGTGTAAAAAGTATTGTGTCACTGTGTTCATATAGTTCTTGGGCTTGTCTTCACAAGAAGATTCTTAATTTTTATATTGCCTACAGTTTATATTTTAAATGGAACTTCTCTTTCCATTTCTTCTTGCTGAGCTTTGTTAATAATTCAGATAAATGCTAATGATTTGTTTGAGTTAATCTAATATTCTGCAATTGTGCTAAAGTTGTTAATTGTTTCAAGTAGTTTTTAATTGATTGTCCTAGTGTACTATCATATAATCTGCATATAGTGATAGGTTTGTCAAGTGTAATTCTTTCAGTTTCTTGTTCTTCTGTAATTGCTAAAGCTAACATTTTTAGTAAACTATTGAATGACAGTGGTGTTAATGGGCACCCTTGTTCTACCATTGATCTTACTAAAAATATTTCTGGCTAATCCCCATTACAGATAATCCTCACTCATGATTTTAGATAAATGGTACTTATAATTTTAAGGAATGTTCCCTTTATTCCTTTGTTCTATAGTATTTCTAGTAGAAATAGGTGCTGTAATTTCTCAAATGTTTTTTTAATTCCTCTATTATCATGGGATTTCTGTTAGTTTTGTTATTGATATAGTCAATTATGCTAAAACTTTTCTGAATATTTAACCAATTTTGCCTTCTTGATATAAATTCCACCTAGACATGGTATATTGTCATTATGATAAATTGCTATAAAATCTGTTAATATTTTATTTTAAAATTTTTGCATCAAAATTTGTAAAGGGCTAGAACTGAGTAGATGCACTTAGATAATCTAGCACTTGAGGCTAATTACCAATATTGGACAATACTCTATTAACATATGCTTGGAGGATGACCCTGCTCAACTATTCTTGTGCTGGCTCAATCTGTGGGTGTGAACAGAGAAGGGTGAGAGAGATCAGAGGGTAGAGTATGACAAGCAGATTCACTCTTTGGTGGTGGAGAGAGAGAAAGAAGGTGTGGAGATTCCTATATATAATCCCCTGAGAGCAACCCCAAAAGACCAATAATAAAGACTTTTGCTTATCCTGACTCTAGATGATTCTAAGATATCCAGGGTATTAACATGGTCACTACATGTGGCGCCCAAGGTGTGGGACAAGCACTCTACCTTCATTGAAGAAGTCCCCCAGTAATCAGGAAATTAGGTGAGTATTTTAAGACAAACAGGGAACTTACTTTGTTAAGGGCTAAGCTATTAACCTTTTCTAGCTAAAATGGGGCAGATGTTAGGAAAAGATTCCCCCCCCATCCCCATTCCCAGCCCCACCTCCACCCAGAAGGGACACTATAGAAAGCATGCTTAAGTTAATTGAGGGGAAAGGTTTAATTATAACCTGGGAATAGATTGCTAGACTCTTGGGTACATTAGGATGCATGTCCCCTTGGTTCTTAGAGAAAGAAGAAATAAATGCAGATAATTGGAAACTTGTAGGAGAACAATTATGTGAATACTGCAGTGATAGAGGTCCTCATTCAATTTCCACAGAAGCATTTTATATATACAACATAATTCAATTGGCCTTACAGAATCTTGCAAGTTGTAGAAAAAGGAAAAATTTTAGAAACAGCCAGATGAGAAAGTGTGAGGAAAAAGAGGAAAAAAAGAGCAGTCTAATGGCCATATTGCCAGAGGACATGGGGACTTAAATGAGGTTCAAGGGTGAAGTGATTCTGGCTCTCTTGAGAAAGCTTCAACCCTGCGTAGGGAGCAGATTATTGACATGCCCCCATCAACTTGAACTTCCAGGATGGAGGGAGGAGGAGTAGTGGGAAGGGCAGTGATACTTCCACCACCTCCCCCCCCCCAGCAATCACCCCCTCCTATGACTAAATTGCAAAAAACAGTACTTAAAGCCACAGAGGAAGGGAAGGATATAGCTGATCTGAAGCTCCAAATATATCCAATGATTCAAAAGTTTAACTCTTCAGGTCAAGAGAGTAGAAGATACACTCCTTTTGATATAAATGTCCTTAGGGGAAAATGGACCAAAAATAATTGGAAACTAGATAATCTCATACTAAAGAATAATTGGGTGAAACAGCAAATCACTGACATAATTAATAACATCACCCAAGAAAATGACAATAATGAGACATCATACTAAAATATGTGGGATACAGCCAAAGCAGTAATAAGGGGAAATTTTGTATTTCTAGAGGCCTACTTGCATAAAATAGAGAAAGAGAAGGTCAATGAATTGGGTTTACAACGAAAAATGCTAGAAAAGGAACAAATTAAAAACTCCCAGACAAACACAAAACTTGAAATTCTAAAAATAAAAGGAGAGATTAATAAAATTAAAAGTTAAAAAAATTATTGAATTAATTAATAAAAGTAAAAATTGGTCTTATGGAAAAAAAAACAACAAAATAGACAAACCCTTAGTAAATCTGATTAAAAAAAGGAAAGAGGAAAAGCAAATTGTTAGTCTTAAAAATGAAAAGGGTTACTTTGTGCAACTTTATGCCAATAAATTTGATAACTTAAATGAAATGGAAGAATACCTTCAAAAATATAGCTTGCCCAGATCAAAAGAGGAAGAAGTAAATAGTCTAAATAGTCCCATTTCAGAAAAAGAAGTAGAATAAGCTATTAACCAACTCCCTAAGAAAAAAATCCCCAGGACCAGATGGATTTACATGTGAATTCTGCCAAACATTTAAAGAACAACTAACTCCAATGCTATATAAACTATTTGAAAAAAATAGGGATTGAAGGAGTCCTACAAAATTCCTTTTATGATATGGTACTGATACCTAAGCTAGGTAGGTTGAAAACAGAGAAAGAAAATTATAGACAAATCTCCCTAATGAATATTGATGCTAAAATCTTAAATAAAATATTAGCAAAAAGACTACAGAAAATCAGCCCCAGGATAATACACTATGACCAAGTGGGATTTATACCAGGAATGAAGGCCTAGTTCAATATTAGGAAAACTATTAGTATAATAGACCATATTAATAATCAAATTAACAAAAACCATATGATCATCTCAATAGATGCAGAAAAAGCATTTGATAAAATCCAACATCCATTCCTACTAAAAACTCTTGAGAGTATAGGAATAAATGGACTATTCCTTAAGATAATCAGGGGCATATATTTAAAACCGTCAGTAAACATCATATGTAATGGCGATAAACTGGAACCTTTCCCAGTAAGAACAGTAGTGAAACAAGGTTGCCCACTATCACCATTACTATTCAATATTGTACTAGAAACACTAACCTTGTCAATAAGAGCCGAGAAAGGGATTAAAGGAATTAGAGTAGGTATGAGGAAATCAAAATATCACTATTTGCAGATGATATGATGGTATACTTAGAGAACCCCAAAGACTCTGCTAAAAAGCTATTAGAAATAATTCAGAACTTTAGCAAAGTTGCAGGATACAAAATAAATCCACATAAATTTTCAGCATTTTTATGCATTACCAACACAATCCAATTGCAAGAGATACAAAGAGAAATTCCATTCAAAATAACTGTTGATAGTATAACATATTTGGGAATATATCTACCAAAGGAAAGTCAGGAATTATATGAGCAAAATTACAAAACACTTGTCACAAAAATAAAGTCAGATTTAAATAATTGGAAAAATATTAAGTGCTCTTAGATAGGCCGAGCGAATACAATAAAGATGACAGTACTCCCCAACTGATCTATTTATTCAGTGCCATACCAATCAGACTCCCAAGAAACTATTTTAATGACCTAGAAAAAAAAAAAGCAACAAAATTCATATGGGAGAACAAAAGATCAAGAATTTCAAGGGAATTAATGAAAAAAAAAATCAAATGAAGGTGGCCTAGCTGTACCTGATCTAAAACTATAATATAAAGCAGAAGTCACCAATACCATTTGGTATTGGCTAAGAAATAGACTAGTTGATCAGTGGAATAGGTTAGGCTCACAGGACAAGATAGTGAATAAAAATAGCAATGTAGTGTTTGACAAACGCAAAGATCCCAACTTTTGGGATAAGAATTCATTATTTGACAAAAACTGCTGGGAAAACTGGAAATTAGTATGACAGAAACTAGGCATGGATCCAATTTTAACACCATATACTAAGATAAGATCAAAATGGGTCCATGATTTAGGCATAAAGAATGAGATCATAAATAAATTAGAAGAACATGGCTTAATTTATCTCTCAGACTTGTGGAGGAGGAAGGAATTTGTGACCAAAGGAGAACTAGAGATCATTATTGATCACAAAATAGAAAATTTTGATTACAGCAAATTAAAAAGCTTTTGTACAAACAAAACTAATGCAAACAAGATTAGAAGGGAAGTAACAAATTGGGAAAACATTTTTACTGTTAAAGGTTCTGATAAAGGCCTCATTTCCAAAATATATAGAGAACTGACTCTAATTTATAAGAAATCAAACCATTCTCCAATTGATAAATGGTCAAAGGATATGAACAGACAATTTTCAGATGATGAAATTGAAACTATTTCCACTTATAAGAAAGAGTGTTCCAAATCACTATTGATCAGAGAAATACACATTCAGACAACTCTGAGATACCACTACACACCTGTCAGACTGGCTAAGATGACAGGAACAAATAATGATGAATGTTGGAGGGGATGTGGGAAAACTGGGATACTGATGCAATGTTGGTGGAGTTGTGAAAGAATCCAACCATTCTGGAGAGCAATCTGGAACTATGCCCAAAAAAGTTATCAAACTGTGCATACCCTTTGATCCAGCAGTGTTGCTATTGGGCTTATATCCCAAGGAAATATTAAGGAAGGGAAAAGGACCTGTATGTGCCAAAATGTTTGTGGCAGCTCTTTTCGTAGTGGCTAGAAACTGGAAGATGAATGCATGTCCATTCATTGGAGAATGGTTGGGTAAATTATGGTATATGAATATTATGAAATATTATTGTTCTGTAAGAAAGGATCAGCAGGGTGAATACAGAGAGGCTTGAAGAGACTTACATCAACTGATGCTGAGTGAAATGAGCAGAACTAGGAGATCATTATACACTTCAACAACAATACTGTATGAGGATATACTGTGATGTAAGTGGATATCTTCAACATAGAGAAGATCTAATCCAGTTCCAATTGATCAATGATGGACAGAATCAGCTACACCCAGAGAAGGAACACTGGGAAATGAGTGTAAACTGTTTGCATTTTTTGTTTTTCTTCCCAGATTATTTTTACCTTCTGAATCCAATTCTTCCATTGCAACAACAACAACAACAACAACAAAATTTGGTTCTGCACTTATATATTGTATCCAGGATATACTATAACATATTTAATATGTATGGGAATGCCTGCCATCTAGGGGAGGGGGTGGAGGGAAGGAGGGGAAAATTCGGAACAGAAGGGAATACAAGGGATGATGTAAACAATTACCTATGCATAAGTACTGTCAAAAATATTATAATTATAAAATTAATAAAAAAATTAAAAACAGATATAGATGTCCTCAAAGACCTGAAAAAAGCTTGCACTCTTTATGGGGCTACATAAGCTTATGTTAAGATGTTATTATAGAATTTGAATTATGAAGTCTTAATTCCTAGGGACTGGAAATCTATAGCAAGGATGTGCTTAGAACCTAGACAAAACTTGTTTTGGCTTTCTGAATATAGTAAGCTCTGTAGCATACAAGCCCAACAAAATCATCAAAGTGGAGTTAAAACTTCAATCACTTGCGACAACTAACAGGTGTAGGTTCTTATGCAGACACTTCAGCACAAATTAATTACTCCATAGCAGCAAATGAGTAAATTGCTGCTGCTGCTATAAAATCATGGGCTTCTCTCCCCAATAAAAATGACAAGGGTGGGACCTTCACAAAAATTTGTACAAGGATCAAATGAACCATTTGCTGATTTTGTGGGACGTTTGCAGACAGCTGTCATACAGACTAATTGTGAAAATACAATAACAAGACACTTTGGTAAGGCAACTTGCTAAAGAAAATGCTAATAAGGTTTGAAGAAGGATTATACTAGGACAACACAAGGATGTTCCTTTAGAGGAGTTCATAAGACACTATGCCACAGTGGGCACAAATGCCTTTTATAGCCAGGCTTTGATGCAGAGTCCCCAAGATCGTAACATGGGAAGACAGGGTCCCTTTTGGCAAAGGACTTCCAGAGAGACTCGTGAAGACTTTCCATGTGGTAAAGTAGGGCATCTGAAAACTCAATGTTGGCATAGAGACAGAGTGAGAAAACAGGGTGGGAGAACAAGACCCAATACCTCATGACCAAAATACAACAGAAGCTTCCATTGGGCATCAGAATGTAGGCTAATTCAGGGAAACGGGATGAGGGGTCCAGCCCTAAGGTATATGACAAAAAATACTTGGGGCATGGTGGCAGCTTATGCTGCACCCAGAGAGTGCCTAGAAATTCAGTACCCAGAGATGACCAATGACCAATCAGCCAGAAAGCCATCTGATGAGAAAAAGGGATTATACAATCAATCAGCCAGGAAGCAACCTGATGGGAGAATGAGACTACAATTAGGGAGGATAGAGTTGTATGCATCTGAGACAACTGAGATACCCCCAGTAGAGGTGAAATCTCTTCCTCTCCAGTCTATGGATCCCTTGCCTCCAGGCACAGTAGGCTTGACCATTTCACCTCCTGAGAGTACTTACAAAACAATGTCCATCCACACACTGATGTGGAAAACTGGGGAATATGTAGACAATATGCCAGTCACTAATACAGGTAGAGAATGTGTGACTTATCAACCAGGAGAAGTAGTAGTATCAGGTTTATTGATACAGACTCCTAATAAGCAACCTGATGATAGTTGCTCAGATTCTGACTCTGCCAGATTCTGGCAGCAAAATCCAGGAGTATACTGGGACAGCAGCTATGACAACTGACTAACCTATGCTCACTATGTATATAAATGGCATACCATTAGAAGGATTGGTAGACACTGGTGCCGATCACAGTCATTAGAGATGCCAACCGGCTTATTCACTGGTCAAAGATGAAGGCATGCATGTATCTACATGTCTGGTGTAAGAGGATCAATAGCAGCTGAAGTTAGTGCTACTCCTTTAAGATGGATGTTTGAAGGTGAAATAGGAGTTTTTACTCATTTTATAGCTGAAAAACTCCCTATCAATCTGTGGGGAAGTCATTTTATAAGAATTAGGGTTAAAAATGAGTACTTCAGCTTTTTAGGCAGGGGTGCTTTTGAAGGTTTCCCAACACTTTCATATGTTCCTATCCAATGGAAAACTGATGTACAGTGTGTAGAACAGAGGCCCTTAGGTAGTGATAAAATTCAGGCATTATTAGATATAGTACAGATATAGTACTTGACCAAGGACACTTAAAACCTTCTCTAAGTCCTGTATTCATTGTAAAAAAGAAATCTGGAAAATAGAGGATGTTGACTGATTTAAGAAAGGTAAATGAATAGATGGAAACTATGGGAACTCTTCAACCTGGACTTCCATCTCCTACTCAATTGCCTAGAGAATGGCTTCTTTGGGTTATAGACATTAAGGATTGTTTCTATTCTATCCCTCTAGATAAGGAGGATATGAAAAGATTTGCCTTTTCACTGCCCAGTGTTAACTTAGTTGAGCCTTATAAAAGATATGAATGGACAGTTCTGCCACAGGGAATGAAAAACAGCCCTACTATGTGTCAAATGTATGTTGCTGCTGTTCTTACTCCAGTAAGAAAAGCATTTTCAAAAATAATGGTATTACATTACATGGATGATATATTGGGATTTGCACCTGAGGAACAAATGTTAGAAGCATGTCTAGAAAAAAAACATAGAAATGCTAAGGAACTACAAACTCACATAGCTCCAGAAAACATTCAAAGACATTCTCCTTTTCAATATTTAGGATATGAAGTATATCCTAAGGTGTTTACATTACAAAAACTCGCCTTAAGAACAGAGAAGCTAAACACCTTAAATGACTTCCAGAAATTTATAGGAGATATCCAATGGATGCATCCAGTGTTAGGCTTGACTACCTATCAATTGCAACCATTATATGACATTTTAAGAGGAGACAGTGCTTTTAAACTCACCACGACAGCTTACAAAATAAGCTCAAGAGCTTTCAGAAAAGTTGCAGTAGCTTTATCCAATGTGTTTGAAAAAGTCACTCAAAAACCCTTGGAAATATCAGTTTTTGCTACACAAGAGGCACCCACAGCAGTCCTTCATCAAGGAGACAGTGTGATAGAGTGGGTGAACCTCCCAGCCCAACCAGAACAAAGCCTTACTCCTTACTCAGTGCTTGTGGCTAGAATTTTATTAAAGGCCATTAAGGGAGCAATACAATTATCTGGGATAAGACCTGAGAAGATATACACATTTTATACTAAAGCACAAGTTAATGTGTGCTGTGAAACCATCCCAGAATGGCAAATTTTATTAGCCATGGCTCCACATTTTACACAAGGGTCTCCATTAAAGATAACCTCTTAAAGGACCAACTATTTTTACAGATGCATCCAAACATAATATTTGTGCTGTATACTCTCGTGACTTAACTATAAAAAGAGTAGTCAGAACTCCTTTTCATTCCACTCAGCAGAATGAATTGTATACAATCATCTAGCTCTTACTTATTATCCAGGAGATAGAAATACAGTATCTGATTCGGCCTATGCAGTTAAGTGTGGTACAAAGAATTACCACATCCCAAATAAAATTTGTGGCTTCTAATATATACATATATCAGCTCTTTAAGGAACTTCAAGAGCAAGTGAGAAAGCATTCAAGTAAGATTTCTATCTTGAATGTACAGTTTCATAATGGATTTCCAGGAAATTCAAAGGCAGATAGCCGTTTAACCCTGTTAGCCAATACTCCTTTATTTCAAGCAGCCCAAGAATCTCATTCTAAATGTCATCAGGATGCTTGAGCTTTATATCTGCAATTTGGGAAAACAAAAGAGGTAGTTAGAAGCAAAGTAGCTCTTAATTATTTCTTGAATTTCCTCTTCATTCATGTTGAATTCATCCATTTTATTTTTGATACTGGCAATTAGATTTCCTCCTTTCTTTTGTTTTAATAAAATTAACCAAGGGTTTATAAATTTCATTTTCTTTCTTGAAAGCAGTTCTTAGACTATTAATTAATTCAATAGTTTTATTCATCTCTTCTTTGACTTAAAAGAATTTCTAACTTATTATTTAGTTAAGGACTTTAATTTGGTCTTTTTTGATCTTTTTAAATTGCTTGTGCAATTGATTAATCTCTTCTTTATTTTATTTGTGTAAGCATTTAGAGATATAAAATTTTCCCTAAATACAGTTTTGACTACATTCCATAAATTTTGGTATATTGTCTCATTATTGTCATTCTGGGGATGAAATTATCTATTGTTTCTAAGATTTGTTATTTGAGTTACTTACTCTTTAGAATTAGATTATTTAGTTTTCAATTTATTTTAATCTATCTTTTCATGGCCTTTATTATACATAGTTTTTTATTGCAGCATAATCTGAAAAGAATTTATTTAATATTTATATTTTTCTGCATTTGATTGTGAGGTTTTATACCCTGTTACATGATCAATTGTATTGCACTGTGCTGCTAATAAAAAGATATATCCTTTTCTATCCCCATTCAGTTTTCTCAGAGGGCAATTATACCTTTTCTAAAATTCTATTAACCTCCTTAATTAACTTCTTTCTTGTTTATTTTGTTGTTAGATTTATTTAGTTTTGTGAGGGGAGGTTGAAATCACTCATTAATATAGTTTTACTATCTATTTTTCCTGTAACTAAGTTAATATATTCTCTGAGAATTTGGATGCTATGTCATTTGCTGCATATATATTTAATTTTGATATTGATTCATTGTCTCTCTTTTAAAAAGATATAGTTTCTTCCCTTGTCTCTTTTAATTGGATCTATTTTGCTTTTGTTTAATTTGAGATAGAATTGCTACCCCTCATTTTTCTATTAGCTGAAGCAAATATAATATGCTCCAGCCTTTTACTTTTACTCTGTATGTTTTTTTCAGCTTCAAATGTGCTTCTTGTGAACAACATACTGTAGGATTCTGTTTTTTAATTCACTCTGCTATTCATTTTGTTTTATGGGAGAGTACATCCCATTCACACTCACAGTTACTATTACTAACTGTGTAATTACTAGCGCTATACTACTTTCCCCCTTTTTATCTTTTGTCTCTTTCCCCTTTCCCTCCTCACTATTGTTTTGCTTCTGACCACTGCCTCAATCTTTCTTCTCTTCTTTCAGCCTCAGCCTCCATTTCCTTTCCTTTCCCCATTTTACTTCTTTTTCAGTAATATTTTATTTCTCCCAATTATGTGCAAAGAAAATTCTTAACATTCATTTTACAAGATTTTGAGTTCCAAAATTTACCTCCTTCCTCTTCCCTCTTTTGAAGAAGGCAAGCAGTTTGTTATTTTTATGTGTGTCCTATCATGTAAAACATATTTCCATGTTAATCATAGTTGTGAAATAAGAAACAGACTAAAAGGGAAAAAACATAAGAAAGAATAAGGTGAGTGGAAAAAATATACTTTGATCTGTAATCATCATCCTTTATCTGGTTCTGGATTGCATTTTCCTCTCTGACACTTTGTACTTGTCTTCCTTCATTGTGTTGCTGACAAGAGCCAAATCAGTCATAGATGATCATCACACAATGTTGCTGACACTGGGTACTTTCTTTTCCTGATTCTGCTCATTTCATTTTACTTCAATACATACAAGTCTTTCCAGGTTTTTCTGAAATTTGCCTGTTCATCATTTCTTATTGCACAATAATATTCCATTATATTCATATACCAGATTGTTCAACCCTTTTCAATTGATGGATATCTCCCTAATTTCTAATGTTTTGCCACCATGAAAAAGGCTGCTGTAAATATTTTTTTTGCATATGTTTATACCTTTCCCCTTTTTATAATCTCTTTGTGATATAAACCTAGTATAGATATCAGACCTATTATTTCCGGATTAAAGGATATGCATGGATTGATTACCCTTTGAGTATAGTTCCAAGTTGTTCTCCATAATTGTTTGCTCAGTTCACAATTCTGCCAATAGAATATTAGTGCTCCAATTTTCCCACCCACTGTCCAATGTTTATAATTTTTCTTTTTGGTGATATTGGCCAATTTGACAGGTGTGAGGTGGTATCTCAGAGTTATTTTAATTTGCATTTCTCTAATCAAAACTGAGTTAATATGCCTCTGTATAGATATGATTCACTTAAATACTACCTGTTCATATCATTTGATAATGTATCCATAAAAGGATGGCTTATATTCTTATAATTTTGACTTTATTCTCTATATATTTGAGAAATGAGTCCTTTATCAGTCATTTGCTCTAAGATGATTTTCCAGCTTTTTGCTATCATTCTAATCTTGATTGTATTGTTTTTTCTTTGTATCAAAGGTTTTTTTATTTAATATAATAAAATTATCTATTGGTTTGTAATAATATGATTGCTTCCTTAGTTTCTTTTTTTAATTCCTTTTTTTGGTTGGATTTATCAAGTTCTGAGAGGAGTTATAATGGCTATTTCTTCTTGGAACACAGTTGACTTCTCTAAGAATTTAGATGTTATACCACTTGGTGAGCATATATTTACTGTTGGTGTTACTTCAATGTATATAGAACTTTTAGCAAGATGTAGTTTTCTTGTGTCTTTTCATTAGATCTGCTTTTGTTTTTGCTTTGTTTGTGATTAGGTTCGCTATCCCTGCACTTTTTTTAAAACTTCAACTGAAGTATAATTTATTTTGCTTTAATCTTTTAACTTTACACTGTGTGTGCCGTTATGCTTCAGATATTTCTCATAAACTACATATTGTAGGGTTATGGTTTTAATCCACTCTCTTATTTGCTTTCATTTTATGGGAAAGCTAATCTCAATCACATTCACACTTGTGATTACTGTGTATTTCCCTCCTTCCTACTTTCCCCTTTTTTATACTTTATTTCTCTCCTTTCACCCTTTCCCTCCTCATCAGTATTTTATTTTTGACCACTTTTTCTCCCAATCTGCCTTCCCTTTTACTATCTCCCCCCTCCTTTTTTTCCCTTTTCCCCTACTTTTTTTTGCCCTCCCTTCTGTTCTCCCTTCTTTAGCTACATTCCTTTTCTTTTCCCTTCCCTATCCTACTTTCTGATAGGATAAGATAATATTTTATACCCAATTGTGTGTATAGTATTCCTTCTTTGAGCCAAAACTAAGGAGAGTAAGGTTTAAACTATGCTCATTTCCTTTCTTCCTTTCCTCTACTGTGCTAAGTCTTCATGGGATGGAATTTATCCCCATTCTGCCTCTATGTTTCCTCTTCTCCCTGTATTATTCTTTTTTCATTCCTTAATTAATTATTTTAATATCACATCAAAGTTATAATTTTTTGTTATAGCTTTTTATTTACAAGATATATACATGGGTGATTTTTCAGCATTGGCCCTTGCAAAATCTTATGTTCCAACTTTTTCTGCCCTTTCCCCCACCCCATCCCCATATGGCAGGTAGATAAAAACATGTTAAATATGTCAAAGTATATGTTAAATACAATATATGTATACATATCCATATGATTATTTTGCTGCACAAGAATAAACAGACTTTGAAATAATGTAAAATTAACCTGAAAAGGAAATACAAAAATGCAAGCAGACAAAAAAAGGATTGGTAATGCTATGTAGTGGTTCACAATTATTTCCCAGAGTTCTTTTGCTGGGTGTAGCTGCTTCTCTGCATTATAACAAATGGAACTGATTTGGTCCATCTATTTCTTGAAGAGAGCCACATCAGAATTGATCATCATATAGTATTGCTGTTGAAGTATATAATAATCTCTTGTTCCTGCTCATTTCATTCAACATCACTTTATGTAAGTCTCTCCAGGACTCTCTGAAATTTTTCTGCTGATTATTCCTTTCAGAACAATAATATTCCATAACATTTATATACTACAATTTATTCAGCCATTCCCCAATTGATGGGCAGCCATTCCATTTCCAATTTCTAGACACTACAAAGAGGACTGCCATAAACATTTTTTAATATAATTTAATTTTTATTTTATTTTATAATTATAACTTTTTTTTGACAGTACATATGCATGGGTAATTTTTACAACATTATCCCTAGCACTTACTTCTATTCAGATTTTTTCCCTTCCTCCCCCAACCCCCTCCCCCAGATGGCAGGCAGTCTTATACATGTTAAATATATTACAGTATATTCTAGATACAATATATGTGTGTAGAACCGAATTTTTTGTTGCACAGGAAGAATTGGATTCAGAAGGTAAAAATAACAGTTTACACTCATTTCCCAGTGTTCCTTTTCTGGATGTAGCTGATTCTGTCCATCATTAATCAATTGGAATTGGATTAGCTCTTCTCTATGTTGAAGATATCCACTTCCATCAGCATACATCCTCGTACAGTATCATTGTTGAAGTGTATAATGATCCGCTAGTTCTGCTCGTTTCACTTAGCATCAGTTGATATAAGTCTCTCCGAGCCTCTCTGTATTTCTCCTGTTGGTCATTTCTTGCAGAACAATAATATTCCATAACATTCATATACCATAATTTACCCAACCATTCTCAAATTGATGGACATCCATTCATCTTTCAGCTTCTAGCCACTATGAAAAGGGCTGCCACAAACATTTTGGCACATACAGGTCCCTTTCCCTTCTTTAGTATTTCCTTGGGATATAAGCCCAGGAGTAGTATGGCTGGGTCAAAGGGTATGCACATTTTGATAACTTTTTGGGCATAATTCCAGATTGCTCTCCAGAATGGTTGGATTCTTTCACAACTCCACCAACAATGCATCAGTGTCCCAGTTTTCCCACAGCCCCTCCAACATCCATTGTTATTTGTTCCTGTCATCTTAGCCAATCTGACAGGTGTGTAATGATACCTCAGAGTTGTCTTAATTTGCATTTCTCTGATCAATAGTGATTTGAAACAACCTTTCATATGAGTGGAAATAGTTTTAATTTCATCATCTGAGAATTGTCTGTTCGTATCCTTTGACCATTTATCAATTGGAGAATGACTTGATTTCTTATAAATTAAAGTCAATTCTCTGTATATTTTGGAGATGAGGCCTTTATCAGAACCTTTGACTGTAAAAATGTTTTCCCAATTTGTTACTTCCCTTCTAATCTTGTTTGCATTAGTTTTGTTTGTGCAGAAACTTTTTAATTTGGTGTAATCAAAATTTTCTATTTTGTGATCAATAATGGTCTCTAGTTCTCCCTTGGACACAAACTCCTTCCTCTTCCACAAGTCTGAGAGGTAAACTATCCCATGTTCCTTCAATTTATTTATGATTTCATTCTTTATGCCTAAATCTTGGACCCATTTTGATCTAATCTTAGTATGTGGTGTTAAATGTGGGTCCATGCCTAGTTTCTGCCATACTAATTTCCAGTTTTCCCAGCAGTTTTTGTCAAGTAATGAATTCTTATCGCAAAAGTTGGGATCTTTGCGTTTGTCAAACACTAGATTGCTATTTTTATTCACTATCTTGCCCTGTGAACTTAACCTATGCCACTGATCAACTAGTCTATTTCTTAGCCAATACCAAATGGTTTTGGTGACTGTTGCTTTATAATATAGCTTTAAATCAAGTACACTTAGACCACCTTCCTCTGACTTTTTTTTCATTAGTTCCCTTGCAATTCTTGACCTTTTATTCTTCCATATGAATTTTGTTGTTATTTTTTTCTAGGTCATTAAAATAGTTTCTTGGGAGTCTGATTGGTATAGCACTAAATAAATAGATTAGTTTGGGGAGTATTGTCATCTTTATTATATTCGCTCGGCCTATCCAAGAGCACTGAATGTCTTTCCAATTATTTAAATCTGACTTTATTTTTGTGACAAGTGTTTTGTAATTTTGCTCATATAATTCCTGACTCTCCTTTGGTAGATATATTCCCAAATATTCTATACTATCGACTGTTATTTTGAATGGAATTTCTCTTTGTATCTCTTGCTGTTGGATTGTGTTGGTAATGTACAAAAATGCTGAGGATTTATGTGGATTTATTTTGTATCCTGCAACATTGCTAAAATTTTGAATTATTTCTAATGCCATAAACATTTTTACATATACAGTTCACTTCTTTAAGATTTCTTTGGAATATAAGCCCAATAGTAATATTGCTGGATCAAAGGGTATGCACAGCTTGATAACTTTTTGAGTACAGCTCCAAATTGCTTTTCAGAATGGCTGGATACGTTCACAATTCCACCAACAATGTGTTAGTGAATCAGTTTTCCCAAATTCCTTCCAACATTCAGCATTATCTTTTTCCTGACATTCCAGCCAATCTGAGAGGTCTGTAGTGGAATCTCAGAATTGTCTTAATTTGTATTTCTCTGATCAATAGTGATTTGCAACACTCTTTCATATGAGTGGAAATAATTTAAATTTCGTCATCTGAAAATCGTCTGTTCATATCCTTTGACCATTTATCAATTGGAGAATGGCTTGATTTCTTATAAATTAGAGTCAATTCTCTATATATTTTTGAGATACTTTTGTCAGTACCTTTGGCTGTAAAGATGTTTTCTTTTTTTCTTTTTCTGAGGCTGGGATTAAGTGACTTGCCCAGGGTCACACAGCCAGGAAGTGTTAAGTGTCTGAGACCAGATTTGAACTTGGGTCCTCCTGAATTCAGGGCTGGTGCTCTATCCACTGAGCCACCTGGCTGCCCCTGTAAAAATGTTTTCCCAGTTTATTGTTTCCCTTCTGATCTTGTCTGCATTATTTGTATATATACAAAAGTTTTCAATTTGATATAATCAGAATTTTCTATTTTATGACCAATAATAATCTCTAGTTCTTATGTGGTCACAAATTCCTTCCTCCTCCACAGGTTTGAGAGGCAAACTATCCTATGTTCTTCTAATTGATTTATAGTCTCATTCTTTATTTCCAGATCATGAATACATTTTGACCTTATCTTGGTGTACGGTGTTAAGTGTGGGTCAATGCCTAGTTTCTGCCATAGTAAGTTCCAATTTTCCCAGCTTTTTTGTCAAACAGGGAATTCTTATTCCAAAAGCTGAGGTCTTTGGATTTTGTCCTATGAACTTAACCCATTCTACTTATCAACTATTCTATATCTTTTTTAATTTTTTTTATTTTATAATTATAATTTTTGGACAGTACATGTGCATGGGTACTTTTTTTACATTATCCCTTGAACTCACTTCCGTTCCGATTTTTCCCTTCCTTCTCTCCACCCCTTCCCCTAGATGACACACAGTCTTATACATGTTAGATATGTTATAGTGTATCTATAGATACAATATATGTGTGCAGACCAAATTTCTTGTTGCACCGGAAGAATTGGATTCAGAAGGTAAAAATAATGGAAGAAAAACAAAAAATGAAAACAGTTTACAGGCATTTCCCAGGGTTCCTTCTCTGGATGTAGCTGATTCTATCCATCCTTGATCAATTGGAACTGAATTAAATCTTCTCTTTGTTGAAGATATCCACTTCCATCACAATACATTCTCATACAATATTGTTGAAGTGTATAATGATCTAGTTCTGCTCATTTCACTCAGCATCAGTTGATCTAAGTCTCTTCAAGCCTCTCTGTATTCACCCTTCTGATCCTTTCTTACAGAACAATAATATTCCATAACATTCATATACCATAATTTACCCAACCATTCTCCAATTGATGGACATCCATTCATCTTCCAGTTTCTAGCTACTACAAAAAGAGCTGCCACAAACATTTTGGCACATACAGGTCCCTTTCCGCTCTTTAGTATTTTTTTGGGATATAAGCCCAATAACATCAATGCTGGGTCAAAGGGTATGCACAGTTTGATAACTTTTTGGGCATAGTTCCAGATTGCTCTCCAGAATGGTTGGATTCTTTCACAACTCCACCAACAATGCATCAGTATCCCAGTTTTCCCACATCCCCTCCAACATTCATCATTATTTGTTCCTGTCATCTTAGCCAATCTGACAGGTGTGTAGTGGTATCTCAGAGTTGTCTTAATTTTCATATCTCTGATCAGTAGTGATTTGGAACACTCATATGAGTGGATATAGTTTCAATTTCATCATCTGAGAATTGTCTGTTCCTATCCTTTGACCATTTATCAATTGGAGAATGGTTCGGTTTCTTATAAATTAGAGTCAGTTCTCTATATATTTTGGAAATGAGACCTTTATCAGAACCTTTAACTGTAAAAATGTTTTCCCAATTTGTTACTTCCCTTCTAATCTTGCATTAGTTTTGTTTGTACAAAAGCTTTTTAATTTGCTGTAATCAAAATTTTCTATTTTGTGATCAATAATGATCTCTAGTTCTCCTCTGGTCATAAATTCCTTCCTCCTCCATAGGTCTGAGAGGTAGACTATTTTCTGTTTCTCTAATCTATTTATTATCTCATTCTTTATGCCTAAATCATGGACCCATTTTGATCTTATCTTGGTATATGGTGTTAAGTGTGGATCCATATCTAATTTCTGCCATGCTAATTTCCAGTTTTCCCAACAGTTTTTTCCAAATAATGAATTTTTATCCCTAATGTTGGTAACTTTGGGTTTGTCAAAGATTAGATTGCTAGAGATGTACCCTTTTTTGTCCTTTGTATCTAATCTGTTCCACTGATCTACCAGTCTATTTATTAGCCAATACCAAATAGTTTTGGTGACTGCTGCTATATAGTATAGCTTTAGATCAGGTACACTCAGACCACCTTCATCTGACTTTTTTTTCCTTAGTTCCCTTGCAATTCTCGACCTTTTATTCTTCCATATGAATTTTGTTGTTTTTTTTTTTTTTCTAGGTCATTAAAATAGTTTCTTGGTAGTCTGATTAGTATAGCACTAAATAAATAGATTAGTTTGGGGAGTATTGTCATCTTTATTATATTCGCTCGGCCTATCCAAGAGCACTGAATTCTTTCCAATTACTTAAATCTGACTTTATTTTTGTGGTAAGTGTTTTGTAATTTTTCTCATATAATTCCTGACTATTCTTAGGGATGGATTCCCAAATACTTTATACTCTTAACATTTGTTTGGAATGGAATTTCTCTTTGTATCTCTTGCTGTTGCATTTTGTTGGTGATATATAAAAATGCTGAGGATTTATGTGGATTTATTTTGTATCCTTCCACTTTGCTAAAATTCTTTCTTATTTCTAATAGCTTTTTAGCAGAGTCTTTGGGGTTCTCTAAGTATATCATCATGTCATCTGCAAAGAGTGATAGTTTGATTTCCTCATTTCCTACTCTAATTCCTTGAATCTCTTTCTCGGCTCTTATTGCCGAGGCTAGCGTTTCTAGTAATGGTGATAGTGGGCAACCTTGTTTCACTCCTGATCTTATTTGGAAAGGTTGCAGTTTATTTCTATTGCATATTATGCTTACTGATGGTCGTAAATATATGCTCCTGATTATACTAAGGAATAGTCCATTTATTCCTATAATCTCAAGCTTTTTTTTAGTAGGAATGGATGTTGGATTTTGTCAAATGCTTTTTCTGCATCTATTGAGATGATCATATGGTTTTTATTAATTTGATTATTAATATGGTCAATTATACTAATAGTTTTCCTAATATTAAACCATCCCTGCATTCCTGGTATAAATCCTACTTGATCATAGTGTATTATCCTGGGGATGATTTTCTGAAGTCTATTTGCTAATATCTTATTTAAGATTTTAGCATCAATATTCATTATTGATTTTTTTTTCATTAATTCCCTCGAAATTCTTGACCTTTTGTTCTTCCATATGAATTTTGTTGTTATTTTTTCTAGGTCATTAAAATAGTTTCTTGGGAGTCTGATTGTATAGCACTAAATAAATAGATTAGTTTGGGGAGTATTGTCATCTTTGTTAAATTTGCTAGGCCTATTCAAGAGCACTTAATGTTTTTCCAATTATTTAAATCTGACTTTATTTTTGTTGCAAGTGTTTTGTAATTTTGCTTATATAATTCCTGACTTTCCTTTGGTAGATAGATTTTATACTATCAATAGTTATTTTGAATGGAATTTCTCTTTGTATCTCTTGCTGATGGATTTTATTGGTGATACATAAAAATGCTGAAGATTTATGTAGATTTATTTAATATTCTGCAACTTTGCTAAAGTTGTGAATTATTTCTAACAGCTTTTTAGTAGAATCTCTTGGGTTCTCTAAGTATACCATCATATCATCTGCAAAGAGTGATAGTTTGGTTTCCTCATTACCTACTCTAATTTCTTCTTCTCGACTCTTATTGCCGAAGCAAGTGTTTCTAATACAATATTGAATAGTAATGGTGATAGTGGGCAACCTTATTTTACTCCTGATCTTATTGGGAATGGTTCCAGTTTATCCCCATTGCATATGATGCTTATTGATGGTTTTAAAATATATGCTCCTGACTATTTTAAGGAATAGTCCATTTATTGCTATACTCTCAAGTGTTTTTAGTAGGAATGGATGTTGGATTTTATCAAATGCTTTTTCTGCATCTATTGAGATGATCATATGTTTTTTGGTAATTTGGTTGTTGATATAGTCAATTATCCTAATAGTTTTCCTGATATTGAACCAGCCCTGCATTCCTGGTATAAATACTACTTGATCATAATATATTATCCTGGGGATGACTTTCTGTAATCTTTTTGCTAATGTTTTATTTAAAATTTTAGCATCAATATTGATTAGGGAGATTGGTCTGTAATTTTCTTTCTCTGTTTTCAACCTACCTGGTTTCAGTATCAGTACTATGTCTGTGTAATAAAAGGAATTTTTTAGGACTCCTTCAATCCCTATTTTTTCAAATAGTTTATATAACATTGGAGTTAATTGTTCTTTAAATGATGGTAGAATTCACATGTAAATCTATCTGGACCTGGGGATTTTTTCTTAGCGAGTTGATTAATAGCTTGTTCTATGTCTTTTCTGAAATAGGACTACTTAAGCAATTTACTTCCTCCTCTCTTAATCTAGGAAGCCTATTTTTGTCTTTTTTCTTCCACTGAGGCAATTGGGATTAAGTGACTTGCCCAGGGTCACTCAGGTAGGCAATGTTAACTGTCTGAGACCAGATTTGATCTCAGGTCCTCCTGTCTTCAACACAGATGTTTTATTCACTGTGCCACCTGCCCCTAAGAAGCCTATATTTTTGAAGGTGGTCATCCATTTCACTTACGTTATCAATTTATTGGATAAAGTTGGGCAAAGTAACTCCTAATTTATTGCTCTCATTTGCTCTTCATTACTGGAAAGTTCTCCCTTTTTATTTTTAAGACTAACAATTTGATCTTCCTTTTTCTTTTTTCTAATCAGATTTACCAAAGGTTTACTTTTTTCATAAAATCAATTCTTAGTTTTATTTATTATTTCAATAGTTTTTTTTTACTTTCAATTTTATCAATTTCTCCTTTTAATTTTAGAATTTCAAGTTTAGTATATTTGATTGGGGGGGTTAATTTGGTCTTTTTCTAGCTTTTTAAGTTGTAAGCCCAATTCATTGATCTTCTCTTTCTCTATTTTATTCCAGTAAACCTCTAATGACATAAAGTTTCCCCTTATTACCACTTTGTCTGCATCCCACAAATTTTGCTATGTTGTATCATTGTTGTCATTCTCTTAGGTGAAATTATTAATTGTATCTATGATTTGCCATTTCACCTATTCATTCTTTAGGATGAGATTATTTAGTTTCCAATTAATTTTTGGAGTTTTTACCCCTAGCTTTTTTTTTGAATGTAGTTTTTATTGTATTGTGACCTGAAAAGAATGCATTTACCATTTCTACCTTTCTGCATTTAATTTTGAGGTCTTTATGTCCTAATATATGGTAAATTTTTGTATAGGTTTCATGAACTGCTGAGAAGAATTCCATTCTGTCTCCATTCAGTTTTCACCAAAGATCTACCATACCTAACTTTTCTAATATTCTGTTTATTTCCTTAACTTCTTTCTCATTTGTTTTGTGGTTTGATTTATCCAATTCTGATAGTGCAAGGTTGAGATCTCCCACTATTATAGTTTTGCTGTCTATTTCTTCTTGCAGCTCTCTTAACTTCTCCTTTAGGAATTTAGGTGCTATACCACTTGGTGAATATATATTTAGTATTGTTATTGCTTCATTATCTATGCTACCCTTTAGCAAAATATAGTTTCCTTCCTTATTTCTTTTAATTAAATCAATTTCTGTTTTTGTTTGATCTGAGATAAGGATGGTTACCCTTGCTTTTTTTTACTTCAACTGAAGCATACTAGATTCTGCTCCAGCCTTTTACCTTCACTCTCTACGTATTACCCTGCTTTAAATGTGTTTCCTATTAAACAACATATTGTAGGAGTCTGGCTTTTGATCCAGTTTGCTATCCACCTCTGCTTTCTATTCATATTTACAGTTAAAACTACTAATTCTGTATTTTCTGCCATCTTATTATCCCCAGATTATGCTTTTCTTTCTCCCCTTACCTCCCTTCCCCAGTATTAAATTTATGGACACCACTTGCCTCATGCAGCTCTCCCTCTTTAGAATCCCTCCCACCCTCTTTGAGTCACTTCCCTAGGGACTCAAGGTGGCCTAGCTGTACCAGATCTAAAATTATATTATAAAGCAACTGTCACCAAAAACATTTGGTATTAGCTAAGAAATAGAGTAGTTGATCAGTGGAAATATAAAGGACAAAATAGTCAATAACTTTAATAATCTAGTGTTTGTCAAACCCAAAGACCCCAGCTTTTGGGATAAGAATTCACTATTTGACAAAAACTGCTGATAAAATTTGAAATTAGTATGGCAGAAACTAGGCATTGGCCCACACTTAACACCATACACCAAGATAAAGTCAAAATGGGTTCATGATCTGAAATAAAGATTGAGATTATAAATAAATTAGATGACCACAGGTTAGTTCACCTCTCAGACCTGTGGAGAAGGAAGGAATTTGTGACCAAAGAAGAACTAGAGATCATTATTGATCACAAAATAGAAAATTTTGATTATATCAATTTGAAAAACTTTTGTACAAACAAAAATAATGCATACAAGATTAGAAGGGAAACAATAAACTGGGAAAACATCTTTACAGTCAATGGTTCTGACAAAAATCTCATTTCCAAAATATATAAAGAATTGACTCTAATTTATAAGAAATCAAGTAATTCTCCAGTTGAAATGGACAAAGGATATGAACAGACAATTTACAGATGAAGAAAATGAAACTATTTTTAGCCATATGAAAAGATGCTTCAATCATTATTAATCAGAGAAATACAAATTAAGACAACTCTGAGATTCCACTACACACCTCTCAGATTGTCTGGGGTATCAAGAAAAGATAATTCTGAATGTTGGAAGGGATGTGGGAAAACTGAGACACTGACAAATTTTTGGTGGATTGTGAATGCATCCAGCCATTCTGGAAAGCAATTTGGAACTGTACTCTGAAAGTTATCAAACTGTACATACCCTTTGATCCAGCAGTGTTAGTACTGGGCTTATGGCCCAAAGAGATCTTAAAGAAACTAAAGGGATCTGTATGTCCCAAAATGTTTGTGGCAGCCATTTTTGTAGTGGCTAGAAACTGGAAATTGAATGGCTGCCCATCAATTGGAGAATGGCTAAATAGATTGTGGTACATAAATGTTATGGAATATTATTGTTGTGTAAGAAATGACCAGCAGGAGGATTTCAGAAAGGTCTGGCGAGACTTAAATGAACTGATGCTGAGTGAAATGAGGAGAACCAGGAGATCATTGTATGCTTCAATTGCAATACTATATGATGATCTGTTCTGGTGGACATGGCTCTTTTCAACAAGGAGATGAACCAAAACAATTCCATTTGATCAATAATAAAGAGAATTAGCTACACTCAGTGAAAGAATTCTGGGAAATGAGTGTGAACTACAACATAGCATTTTTACTCCATTTGTTTTTGTCTGTTTGCATTTTTTTATTTCATTCTCAGGTTAATTTTACCTGATTTCTAAGGCTGATTTTTCTTGTGCAGCAAAATAACTGTATGTATATGTATATGTATATTGTATTTAACATATGCTTAAGCATTTTTAACATGTATTGGTCTACCTGACATCTAGGGGTAGGGGTTGAGGGAAGGAGGGGAAAACTTGGAACAGATGGTTTTGCAAAGGTCAATGCTGAAAAATTACCCATGCATATATCTTGTAAATAAAAAGCTATAATAAAAAAAAGGATAAGAGGCCTAAAGAAATAAAATGTCTAGGATAGAAGTGACTTTAAAGCAATCAGCCCATCTGATGGAGAAACATGTTTTCAAGATCCCTTGGCTAGCTAATAGAAAAACTGTTATAAAGATCGTCACTCTCTCCCATTCTAGTACTATTTTCAGTCTAACACCCTACTGTTGTGACCCTGGATATCTTAGAATCAGCCAGAGCCAGGATCAGCAAAAGTCTTTATTCTTGTTCTTTTTGGGTCACTCTCAGGGTGATTAGATATAGGAATCTCTTCACCTCCTTCCTCTCTCTCTACCACCAAAGAATGAATCTCCTCTTCCTACTCCACCCTCTGATCTTACTTCCCCTTCTTTGTCCACATCCACTGATCCAGTCAGCACATAATAGTTAACTAGGGACATCCTCCAAACATGTTAATAGAGAATTGTCCAATTAGTAATTAGCCTCAATTGCTAGATTAAGTTTAGCCCTTTACATGCTAGATCTCCAGGGTCAGAGGCCTATATGTTATCTTCCTTGGGATTAGCAACATGCATTTCATCTGCTAGCCTTTCTTTTATTTTTATTTTCTTAAGAACATGCCATATCTGTGGTGAAGTGGAAAGGATGTTGGAGTCATAGAATCTGAATCCCATCTCTGCCACTTATGGGCAACTTTTGACAAGTCATTTCACCTCTTGTTTCCTTTATTAAAAAAAAAAAAAAAAAAAAAAAAAAAAGTTTGAAATAGGTGAACTCTAAGGTCCCTGCCAGCTCAAAGTTTATAATCCTCTGATCTATGATTCTTAAAAAGATTATGGACTTTTAAGCATTGTCCTATTATGGGCTTAGATCATTGTGCTGTCTTAAGAAATTTACTTTACCTCTCTAAATCTTAATTTCCTCATCTATAAAATGAGAGCACTGAACTAGGATGATAGGAAGAAACCTAGAGTCCATTGAATATAATTTCCTCATTTTATATCTAACCTTCCAGAAAACTGGGAGTGTAAATCCTAATCACAGTGATCACATAGCTAGTAAATGTCCAAGGTTGGATTTGTATCCAGAGACTTCTGATTTTCAGTCAGCACCCTATCTACTATGTTCAAATTTAAAGTCCTATTATCTTTTAAAAAATACAGCTTAAATGGATAATCATCACTTTATCTTACTATTGTTCTCCAGGAAGAAATAAAATGAAATAAATCTCTTTGAGAAAATGTGACTATATATGTAAGCATGTATATATGTGTATATATGTATACATATAATGTATATTCACATGTATACACCTAGTCCCATGTTACTTTATTTTGATATTGTCTAAATTTACATTTTAATATGAGTATATTTACATGATATTGACAAACTTATGACAATGCAAACAAACTCTATACCTAACTTCTTCTGTAAATAGAATACACACACACACACACACACATACAGAGCATATATATATATATATATATATATGTGTACATATATATATACATATTTATCTAGACCATAGAATATAAATTCCTTGAAAGTAGACAGTTTATTAAACAAATTATTAAACAATAACTCAGCAAACATTGATTATTCTCCTGCTATGTGTCTATTTTGTCTATGTGCTACTATGACTGACACATAGCAGAAGAATAATCAATGTTTGCTGAGTTATTGTTTAATAGATTCTGAATTGAATTAAATGAGGAACAATAATTTTTTCCAGTTTTGTTTTTTTTTTAGTTAGCTGCAATTACCATGTTGGACCCCCAGGTGGCACACAAGCATATCAAAAAGGAAAAATAGCCATTTTGGCTGGCCTCATTGTATTTTGCCCTTTTTCTGGAGAAGACTACAGTTGTTACTGAATAGGGTGGAAATACAGAGGAATTTTTTCTTTGTATATTTTGATTTTGTTTTTTAGGATGAAATGAGATGAATAAGATGCAAAGGAATTAAAAAGAAAATTGATTCTTCTGAAGTCTCAGCACCTTCATGTCAACCTATTTGCATGCTTCTTCCAGAATGTATTTTTTCACAATTACCAGTTATTTAACTTCCTATTCATGTATTAATTGATGTAATACATATGGGTGCATTCACTCTCCAGTTCCTAAATATACATCTGAGTTACCAAGCGTTAACCTTGTGAAAGCAACAATGACTCTTGGATACTTTCCTAGTTATATTAGTCATTTCAACAACCCTTGTTCTGAGGCTTATTGTTAGTTGCAGATAGTTCCAAACTATTAGCCTATGGTGGTTTAGCAACTAAGTTCATTACAATTCCCTTTTTTTCCTTTAATGCCAAGAAATAGGCTCTACTCTCTATCCCTAATTACATATTTTTGTTTGTGGTTTGTCCAAGATCACACAGTAAATAAATGGATGAACTGAATATAAAATTCTGGTGTTTTGAATCCAGTCCCATTAAATTTATTTTTAATTTTCATTTTGTTTTTTTTTTCAATTACATGTACACAAATTTTTTAATATTTACTTTTTAAAAATTTTGAGTTTCAAATCTTCTTTGTACCTCCTTATCCTTTCCCATTTTTGAGAGTGCTAACAATTTGATAGTGATTGCACATATATCCTCCAACCATTGATCCAACAATTTGTGGGAGTAATCTGACATTATTTTCAAAGGTTTATTAAACTGCCTGTACCCTTTTACCCCAGCTATCCTACTATGGGATAAGGATAGTTTTTAAAACATTTCTGGCAACTCTTTTTGTGGTAGAAGAGAATGAGAAATTGCAAGTATATTCAAATATTTTATATTGTCTGCAGTTATTTTATTTTATTTTGCTGAGGCAATTGGGGTTAAGTGAGTTGCCCAGGGTCACACAGCCAGGAAGTGTTAAGTGTCTGAGGCCAGATTTGTACTCAGATCCTCCTAACTTCAAGGCTGATTCTCTATCCACTACATCACCTAGATGCCTCTCTGCAGATATTTTATTTTATTTTTTTATTTTATTTTTTTAAATAATTTTTATTATATATATTTTTATAATATTATCCCTTGTATTCATTTTTCCAAATTATCCCCCCCTCCCTCTACTCCCTCCCCCTGATGACAGGCAATCCCATACATTTTACTTGTATTACAATATAACCTAGATACAATACATGTGTGTAAATACCATTTTCTTGTTGCACAATAAGCATTAGATTCCGAAGGTACATGTAACCTGGGTAGATAGACAGTAGTGCTAAAATTTACATTCATTTCCCAGTGTTTCTTCTCTGGGTATAGCTACCTCTGTCCATCATTGATCATCTGGAAGTGAGTTGGCTCTTCTTTATGTTGAAGATTTCCACTTCCATCAGAATACATCCTCATACAGTGTTGTTGTTGAAGTGTACAGTAATCTTCTGGTTTTCACTCAGCAACAGTTGATGTAAGTCTCTCTGAGCCTCTCTGTATTCCTCCTGCTGGTCATTTCTTACAGAGCAATAATATTCCATAACCTTCATATACCATAATTTACCCAACCATTCTCCAACTGATGGACATCCATTCATCTTCCAGTTTCTAGCTACAAAAAAAAGAGCTGCCACAAACATTTTGGCACATACAGGTCTCTTTCCGCTCTTTAGTATTTCTTTGGGATATAAGCCCAGTAGTAGCACTGCTGGGTCAAAGGGTATGCACAGTTTGATAACTTTTTGGGCATAGTTCCAAATTGCTCTCCAGAATGGCTGGATTCTTTCACAACTCCACCAGCGATGTATTAGTGTCCCAGTTTTCCCACATCCTCTCCAACATTCATCATTATTTGTTCCTGTCATCTTAGCCAATCTGACAGGTGTGTAGTGGTATCTCAGAGTTGTCTTATTTGCATATCTCTAATCAGTAGTGATTTGGAACACTCTTTCATGTGAGTGGATATAGTTTCAATTTCTTCATCTGAGAATTGTCTGTTCATATCCTTTGACCATTTATCAATTGGAGAATGGTTCGGTTTCTTATAAATTAGGGTCAGTTCTCTATATATTTTGGAAATGAGACCTTTGTCAGAACCTTTGTTTTTAAAAATATTTTCCCAATTTGTTACTTCCCTTCTAATCTTGTTTGCATTAGTATTATTTGTACAGAAACTTTTTAGTTTGATGTAATCGAAATCTTCTATTTTGTGATCAATAATGATCTCTAATTTTCCTCTGGTCATAAATTCCTTCCTCCTCCACAGGTCTGAGAGGTAGACTATTCTCTGTTCCTCTAATCTATTTATGATGTCATTCTTTATGCCTAAATCATGGACCCATTTTGATCTTATCTTGGTATATGGTGTTAAGTGTGAATCCATATCTAATTTCTGCCATATTAATTTCCAGTTTTCCCAACAGTTTTTTCCAAATAATGAATTTTTTTTATATATATATATTTTTTATTATATATATATATATATATTTTATAATATTATCCCTTGTATTCATTTTTCCAAATTACCCCCCCTCCCTCTATTCCCTCCCCCCGACGACAGGCAATACCATACATTTTACATGTGTTACAATATAGTCTAGGTACAATACATGTGTGCGAATATCATTTTCTTGTTGCACAATAAACATTAGAATCCGAAGGTACATGCAACCTGGGCAGACAGATATTAGTGTTAACAATTTTCATTCCCCTCCCAGTGTTTCTTCTCTGGGTGCAGCTACCCCTGTCCATCATTGATCAACTGGAAGTGAGTTGGATCTTCTTTATGTTGAAGATTTCCACTTCCATCAGAATACATCCCCATACAGTATTGTTGTTGAGGTGTACAGTGATCTTCTGGTTCTGCTCATTTCACTCAGCATCAGTTGATTTAAGTCTCTCCAGGCCTCTCTATATTCCTCCTGCTGGTCATTTCTTACAGAGCAATAATATTCCATAACCTTCATATACCACAATTTACCCAACCATTCTCCAACTGATGGACATCCATTCATCTTCCAGTTTCTAGCTACAACAAAAAGAGCTGCCACAAACATTTTGGCACATATATGTCTCTTTCCGCTCTTTAGTATTTCTTTGGGATATAATCCCAGTAGTAGCGCTGCTGGGTCAAAGGGTATGCACAGTTTGATAACTTTTTGGACATAATTCCAGATTGCTCTCCAGAATGGCTGAATTCTTTCACAACTCCACCAGCAATGTATTAGTGTCCCAATTTCCCCACATCCCCTCCAACATTTGTCATTATTTGTTCCTGTCATCTTAGCCAATCTGACAGGTGTGTAGTGGTATCTCAGAGTGGTCTTAATTTGCATTTCTCTGATCAGTAGTGATTTGGAACACTCTTTCATGTGAGTGGATATAGTTTCAATTTCTTCCTCTGAGAATTGTCTGTTCATATCCTTTGACCATTTATCAATTGGAGAATGGTTTGGTTTCTTATAAATTATGGTCAGTTGTCTATATATTTTGGAAATGAGACCTTTGTCAGAACCTTTGTTTTTAAAAATATTTCCCCAATTTGTTACTTCCCTTCTAATCTTGTTTGCATTAGTATTATTTGTACAGAAACTTTTTAGTTTGATGTAATCAAAATCTTCTATTTTGTGATCAATAATGATCTCTAGTTCTCCTCTGGTCATAAATTCCTTCCTCCTCCACAAGTCTGAGAGGTAGATTATCCTCTGTTCCTCTAATCTATTTATTATCTCCCTCTTTATGCCTAAATCATGGACCCATTTTGATCTTATCTTGGTATATGGTGTTAAGTGTGTATCCATATCTAATTTCTGCCATACTAATTTCCAGTTTTCCCAACAGTTTTTTCCGAATAATGAATTTTTATCCCTAATGTTGGAATCTTTGGGTTTGTCAAAGATTAGATTGCTATAGATGTACCCTTTTTTGTCCTTTGTATCTAATCTGTTCCACTGATCTACCGGTCTATTTCGTAGCCAATACCAAATGGTTTTGGTGACTGCTGCTATATAATATAGCTTTAGATCAGGTACACTTAGACCACCTTCCTCTGAGTTTTTTTTCATTAGTTCCCTTGCAATTCTCGACCTTTTATTCTTCCATATGAATTTTGTTGTTATTTTTTCTAGGTCATTAAAATAGTTTCTTGGGAGTCTGATTGGTATAGCACTAAATAAATAGATTAGTTTGGGGAGTATTGTCATCTTTATTACATTCGCTCAGCCTATCCAAGAGCACTGAATGTCTTTCCAATTATTTAAATCTGACTTTATTTTTGTGGCAAGTGTTTTGTAATTTTGCTCATATAATTCCTGACTTTTCTTTGGTAGATGGATTCCCAAATACTTTATACTCTCAACATTTGTTTGGAATGGAATTTCTCTTTGTATCTCTTGCTGTTGCATTTTGTGAGTGATATTTAAAAATGCTGAGGATTTATGTGGATTTATTTTGTATCCTGCCACTTTGCTGAAATTTTGAATTATTTCTAGTAGCTTTTTAGCAGAGTCTTTGGGGTTCTCTAAGTATACCATCATGTCATCTGCAAAAAGTGATAGTTTGATTTCCTCATTTCCTACTCTAATTCCTTGAATCTCTTTCTCGGCTCTTATTGCCGAGGCTAGCGTTTCTAGTACTATATTGAATAGTAATGGTGATAGTGGGCAATCTTGTTTCACTCCTGATCTTACTGGGAAAGGTTGTAGTTTATTTCTATTGCATATTATGCTTACTGAAGGTCTTAAATATATGCTCCTGATTATTCTAAGGAATAGTCCATTTATTCCTATACTCTCAAGAGTTTTTAGTAGGAATGGATGTTGGATTTTGTCAAATGCTTTTTCTGCATCTATTGAGATGATCATATGGTTCTTATTAATTTGATTATTAATATGGTCAATTATATTAATAGTTTTCCTAATATTAAACCAGCCCTGCATTCCTAGAATAAATCCTACTTGATCATAGTGTATTATCCTGGAGATGATTTTCTGAAGTCTTTTTGCTAATATCTTATTTAAGATTTTAGCATCAATATTCATTAAGGAAATTGGTCTATAATTTTCTTTCTCAATTTTCGCTCTACCTGGTTTAGGTATCAGTACCATGTCTGTGTCATAAAAGGAGTTTGGTAGGACTCCTTCATCCCCTATTTTTTCAAATAATTTATATAACATTGGGGATAATTGTTCTTTAAATGTTTGTTAGAATTCACATGTGAATCCATCTGGTCCTGGGGATTTTTTCCTGGGGAGTTGATTAATAGCTTGTTCTATTTCTTTTTCTGAAATGGGACTATTTAAGCAATTTATTTCCTCCTCTGTTAACCTAGGGAGCCTATATTTTTGGAGGAAGTCATCCATTTCACTTAAGTTATCAAATTTATTGGCATAACGTTGGGCAAAGTAACTCCTTATTATTTCTCTAATTTCCTCTTCATTGGTGGAAAGATCCCCCTTTTCATTTGTAAGACTAACAATTTGATTTTCCTCTTTCTTTTTTCTGATCAAATTTACCAAAGGTTTATCTATTTTATTGGCTTTTTCATAAAACCAACTCTTGGTTTTATTTATTAATTCAATAGTTTTTTTACTTTCAATATTATTGATTTCTCCTTTTAATTTTTGTATTTCAAGTTTAGTATTTGGTTGGGGGTTTTTAATTTGGTCTTTTTCTAGCCTTTTAAGTTGCAACCCCAATTCGTTAATCTTCTCTTTCTCTATTTTGTTAAAATAAGCCTCTAAAGATATAAAATTTCCCCTTATTACTGCTTTAGCTGTATCCCTCAGATTTTTGTATGATGTCTCATCATTGTCATTATCTTGGGTGAAATTATTAATTGTTTCTATAATTTGCTGTTTCACCCAGTCATTCTTTAAGATAAGATTATTGAATTTCCAATTACTTTTTGGTCTATTTATCCCTAACTTTTTACTGAATGTAGCTTTTATTGCATTGTGGTCTGAGAAGAAGGCATTTATTATTTCTGCCTTCCTACATTTAATTTTGAGATCTTTATGTCCTAATATATGGTCAATTTTTGTATAGGATCCATGAACTGCTGAGAAGAAAGTATATTCCTTTCTATTGCCATTCAGTTTTCTCCAAAGGTCTATCATACCTAGTTTTTCTAATGTTCTATTTACTTTTTAAATTTCTTTCTTGTTTGTTTTGTGGTTTGATTTGTCTAAATCTGAGAGTGCAAGGATGAGATCTCCCACTATTATAGTTTTACTGTCTATTTCTTCTTGCAACGCTCTTAACTTTTCCTTTAGAAAGTTAGATGCTATACCACTTGGTGCATATATGTTTAGTATTGATATGGCTTCATTATTTATGCTACCTTTCAGCAGTATATAGTTTCCTTCCTTATCTCTTTTAATTAGATCAACTTCTGTTTTTGCTTGATCTGAGATAAGGATAGCTACCCCTGCTTTTTTGGTTTTACCTGAAGCATAAAAGATTCTGCTCCAACCTTTTACCTTTATTCTGTATGTATCTCCCTGCTTTAAGTGTGTTTCCTGCAGGCAACATATTGTAGGGTTCTGATTTTTGATCCAATCTGCTGTCTCCGTTTGATGGGAGAGTTCATCCCATTCACATTTACAGTTAAAATTACTAATTCTGTATTTCCTGCCATCATATTATCCCCAGATTATGCTTTTTCCCTTGACCCCCCTGATCCCCCTCCCCAATATTTAATTTACAGACCCCCTTGTGACACGCAACCCTCCCTTTTTTTTAGCATCCCTCCCCCCTCCCTCCAAGTCCCTTCACTTATTCTCCTTTTCCTTTTCCCTTTTTCTCTCCCCCCTTTTAATGAGGTGAGAGAAAATTCTCTGAAAAACAAATATGTTAATTATTTACTCTTTGAGCCTCTCCTGATGAGAGTAAGATTTACACAATGATTCTCCCCCTCACTAAGTTCCCTCAGATATGGTGTATTTTCTATGCCTCTTCCTGGGATGTAGTTTCCCTCTTTTTATCATTCCTTCCCCTTTTTCTGAAACGACCTCCTTCCCTTTACTACACCCCCTCCTTTTTTTTTCTTTTATATCAGTAAAATCAAATTATCCATGAGTACTTTTTATATACCCACAACAGAGTTACAGTTCTCAAGGGTTCTGTGTACCTTTTTCTGTTTCTCTTCAGTCTTGTGCATGTAGATCAAATTTTTTGTTTAAGTCTGGTTTTTTTCTTAGAAACATATAGAATTCCTCTGTTTCATTGAATGACCATCTTCTTCCATGGAAAAAGATGCTAAACTTAGATGGGTAGTTCATTCTTGGTTGCAGTCCTTGATCTTTTGCCTTATGGAATATCAGGTTCCAGGCCCTTCTGTCTTTTAATGTGGAGGCAGCCAGATCTTGAGTGACCCTTATTGTGGCACCTTGGTATTTAAATTGTTTTTTTTTCTAGCTGCTTGCAGGATTTTCTCCTTTGTGTGGTAATTCTGCAGCTTAGCCACTATATTCCGTGGTGTTCTTTTTTTAGGGTCTATTTCAGAAGGAGTTCGATGAATTCTTTCCACATCTACTTTCCCTTCTGTTTCTATTATCTCTGGACAGTTCTCTTTGATAATTTCCTGTAAAATAGAATCTAGGCTCTTTTTTTGGTCATAGTTTTCTGGAAGTCCAATGATCTGCAGATTATCTCTCCTAGATCTATTTTCCAGGTCTATAGATTTTCCCAGTAAGTATTTGACGTTGTTCTCCAGCTTCTCATTTTTTTTGTTTTGTTTGACTGATTCTTGGGTTCTCTGTGAATCATTCATTTCTATTTGTTCCATCCTGACTTTTAAGGAGTTATTTTCTTCTTTCACAGTTTTTAGTTCTTTTTGTAAATGCCCAATTTCATTTTTAAATGAATTATTTTGCTCTATTGAATTTTTTTTCCATTTCCCTAATTTTTTTTTTGAGAATTATTTTCTTTTTCCAATTCAGAAATTCTATTTTCTTGAGACTTTTTTATCTTTTCCAATTCAGAAATCCTACTTTCCTGTGATTTTTTAACCTTTTCTAATTCATAAATTTTGTTTCCCTGCATCTCCTGTGAATTCTTTATTTTTTCCAACTCCAATTTCAGGACGTTGGTATTCTCTATCATAGCTTCCCTTTCCTTTCCCCATTTTTCTTCAAACTCCCTTAACTTTTTAATAGTCTCTTCTAGGAGAGAGTTATGTGATGGGGGGCAGGAATCATTCCCCTTTAGGTTGTTATCTGCTGACTCTCTGCTGTTAACTTCCTTGGGGTTGGATACCCGCTCTTTCTCTGTGTAGAAGGAATCTATGGTTTTTTTGGGCTTCTTGCTCATACTTACAAAATCTTTTGGGGTCTGTCCTTGGGGTAGGAAATTATTTATTTACTTCTTTACCAGCTTCCTCCCAGACCGGATGGATGCAGCGGCCCCTGCGCCTGAGCTAAGAGAGAGCTCTGGGAGAGAGTTCCCCACCCCCTCCCTGGAAGTGCTCCAGAGGTGATCAGCACTGCTGTGCCCTGAGGGCACTGTGTTTTAGCAGTTTCCCTGAGGTTGAGACTGAACAGTAAAGGTGACTCAAAGCCCAGCCTACGCTTCCCGGTGGTGCGTGGATGTCTGCAGCAGGTGAAGTGAAAAGCCCCTGCGCTCAAACTGGAAGTGTCTGCCAGAAACCGTGGCCCCTAGTTCAAAGGTTCCACTTCTCTGGGACTTCCTGGAGCTGAGTTCCACCCTCTCCAGCTGAGCTAGGCAGTGTGTGTTGCCTTGGGCCGTATCTGCCCTTGTCAATCTCTTAACTAGTCTTAGGTGGGACCTGAGGCCACACCCCCTGGTGCCGAGATCTGCTGAGTCACCTCCAGGATCCAGAGCAAATCTAATCCATCTGAATTTTTAAAATGGTTTAGATTTCCCTTCTGAACTGCTATATTATAAGCAGAGAAGAGCTAACAGCCTGTGCCAGATTCCTTTATCTCAGTGGCTTCTCTGATCCCAGAGCCCTTCCCAGTGCAATCGGCGCAATATGCTAGCACCCAGCCATCTGTGCTGGCCTCCCTTCTTCCTACCCTGGGGACTGATCTTTTCTGTTGAAACTCCAGATTCTCTTCAGCTGGTAAGTCGTGCTTCCAGTCCTTGTGGTATCTATCAGTCCAGAGCTATTTCTGAGGCTATTTATCTAATTGGTTGTGAGGGAGTAAGGACGTTCACAGAGTCATGTGTTTCTTCTATGCCATCTTGGCTCCGCCCCCCTGAAGGTCTCTGCAGATATTTTAAATGAAACTTCTTTTCTTTTCCTGTTGACAATAGATAAAAATACTATATATGCTTATTTTATCTTTCAAATTTTCTGAAGTTTTAATTGTTTTAATTAATTTTAATGGATTCTCTACAATTCTCAAAGTATACCATCAGATTGTATGCAAAGAAAAATAGTTTCATTTTCACATAGTCTATTTTAATTCCTCAAATATCTTTTTTTGGTCTTACTGCTATAATTAACATTTGTAGTATAGTATAGAACAATAGTGATGATAATGGAAATTCTCCCTTTGTCCTTGATCTTTTTGCAAAGAGTTCTCACTTCTACTCAGTAAATACACCTTATATTTAAGGAAATTTTTAAGGAAACATGTAAGAAAAAATCCATTTATTCCTGTGTTTTCTAGTGTTTTAAATAGGAAAGAGAGTATTTTTATCAAAATCTTTTTTTTCTGTGTTGATTGAGATAATTATATGATTACTTTTGTGTTTGTTTTTGGTATGATCAATTATGCAGATGATTTTCTTAATATTGAACCATCCCTGCATTTCTAGTAAAAGGCCCACCCAGTCAAAATATACAATCTATGTAATATATTGCTGTAATATATTTGCTGTTAATGTATTTAACTTTTTTACATCAGCATTCTTTAGGGAAATTGATCTGTTTTTCTTTCTCTGTTTTGCTCTTCCCTGTTCAAATATCAGCAAAATATTTCTGTTATAAAAGTACTCATTTTGTAGGAATACTTCTTTGTTTATTTTTCCAAATCGGACATGTAGTATTGCAATTAATTGTTTTTTAAATGTTTTGTGGAATTCAATTCTCTTTTGTTTATCTTAATTTTATAATTACAATTTTTTGACAGTACATATGCATGAGTAATTTTTATAACATTATCCCTTGTATTCATTTTTCCAAATTTTCCCCTCCCTCCTCTAGATGACAGGAAATCCCATAAATGAGTTACAGTATAACCTAGATAAAATATATGTGTGTAAATCCAATTTTCTTGTTGCACATTAAGAATTGGATTCCAAAGGTATAAGTAAGCTGGGTAGAAAGACAGTAGTGCTAATAGTTTACATTCAATTCCCAGTGTTCCTTCTCTGGGTGTAGTTGTTTCTCTCCATCATTGATCAACTGGAAGTGAGTTGGATCTTCTTTATGCTGAAGATATCCACTTCCATCAGAATATATCTTCATACAGTATTGTTGTTAAAGTGTATAGTGATCTTCTGGTTCTGCTCATTTCACTCAGCATCAGTTCATGTAAGTCTCTTCAAACCTCTCTATTCATCCCTCTGGTCATTTCTTACAAAGCAATAATATTCCATAACATTCATATACCATAATTTACCCAACCATTGTCCAATTGATGGACATCCATTCATTTTCCACTTTCTAGCCACTACAAAAAGAGCTGCCACAAACATTTTTGGAACATATAGGTCCCTTTCCCTTCTTTAGTATTTCTATGGTGGGATATAAGCCCAATAACAGCAATGCTGGATCAAAGGGTATGCACAGTTTCATAACTTTTGGGGCATAGGTCCAAATTGCTCTCCAGAATGGCCGGATTCTTTCACAACTCCACTAACATGCAATTTTCCCACATCACCTCCAACATTCATCATTATTTGTTCCTGTCATCTTAGCCAGTCTGACAGGTATGTAGTAGTATCTCAGAGTTGTCTTAATTTGCATTTCTCTGATCAGTAGTGATTTGGAACATTCTTTCATAGGAGTGGATATAGTTTCAATTTCATCATCTGAGAATTGTCTGTTCATATCCTTTGACCATTTATCAATTGGAGAATGGTTTGATTTCTTATACATTAGGATCAGTTCTCTATATATTTTGGAAATGAGACCTTTATCAGAACCTTTAACAGTAAAAATGTTTTCCCAATTTGTTACTTCCCTTCTAATCTTGTTTGCATTAGTTTTGTTTGTACAAAAGATTTTTAATTTGCTGTAATCAAACTTTTCTATTTTGTGATCAATAATGATCTCTAGTTCTCCTTTGGTCACAAATTCCTTCCTCCTCCACAAGTCTGAGAGATAAACTAAGCCATCTTCCTCTAATTTATTTATGATCTCGTTCTTTATGCCTAAATCATGGACCTATTTTGATTTTATCTTAGTATATGGTATTAAGTGTGGGTCCATGCCTAGTTTCTGCCATACTAATTTCCAGTTTTCCCAACAGTTTTTGTCAAATAATGAATTCTTATCCCAAAAGTTGGGATCTTTGTATTTGTCAAACACTAGATTGCTATTTTTATTCACTATCTTGTCCTGTGAGGTTAACCAATTCCACCGATCAACAAGTCTATTTCTTAGCCAACACCAAATGGTTTTGATGACTGCTGCTATATAATATGGCTTTAGATCAGGTACACTTAGACCACCTTCATCTGACTTTTTTTTCATTAGTTCCCTTGCAATTCTCGACCTTTTATTCTTCCATATGAATTTTGTTGTTATTTTTTGTAGGCCATTAAAATAGTTTCTTGGGAGTCTGATTGGTATAGCACTAAATAAATAGATTAGTTTGGGGAGTATTGTCATCTTTATTATATTTGCTTGGCCTATCCAAGAGCACTGAATGTCTTTCCAATTATTTAAATCTGACTTTATTTTTGTGGCAAGTGTTTTGTAATTTTGCTATATAATTCCTGACTTTCCTTTGGTAGATGGATTCCCAAATATTTTATAACATCGTCTGTTATTTTCAATGGAATTTCTCTTTGTATCTCTTGCTGTTGGATTGTGTTGGTAATGTATAAAAATGCTGAAGATTTATGTGGATTTATTTGTATCCTGCAACTTTGCTAAAATTGTGAATTCTTTCTAATAACTTTTTATTAGAATCTCTGGGGTTCTCTAAGTATACCATCATATCATCTGCAAAGAGTGACAGTTTGATTTCCTCATTACCTACTCTTATTCCTTTAATCTCTTTCTCAACTCTTACTGCTGAGGCTAACATTTCTAATGCAATATTAAATGGTAATGGTGGTAGTGGGACCTTGTTTCACTCCTGATATTACTGGGAAAGGTTCCAGTTTATCTCCATTCATATTATGCTTACTTAAGGTCTTAAATATGTGTTCCTGACAATTTTAAGGAATAGTCCATTTATTCCTATAATCTCAAGCTTTTTTTAGTAGGAATGGATGTTGGATTTTATCAAATGCTTTTTCTGCATCTATTGAGATGATCATATGGTTCTTATTAATTTGGTTATTAATGTGGTCAATTATACTAATAGTTTTCCTAATATTAAACCAGCCCTGCATTCCTGGTATAAATCCTACTTAATCATAGTGTATTATCCTGGGGATGATTTTCTACATGCTTTTTGCTAATATCTTATTTGAGATTTTAGCATCAATATTCATTAAGGAAATTGGTCTAGAGTATTCTTTCTCAGTTTTCAATATACCTGGTTTAGGTATCAGTACCATGTCTGTGTCATAAAAGGAGTTTGGTAGGACTCTTTCATCCCCTATTTTTTCAAATAGTTTATATAACATTGGGGCTAATTGTTCTTTAAATGTTTGTTAGAATTCACATGTAAATCCATCTGGTCCTGGGGATTTTTTCCTGGGGAGTTGATTAATAGCTTGTTCTATTTCTTTTTTCTGAAATTTGACTATTTAAGCAATTTATCTCTTCCTCCATTAATCTAGGAAGCATATATTTTTGGAGGTAGTCATCCATTTCACTTAGGTTATCAAATTTATTGGCATAAAGTTGGGCAAAGTAACTCATTATTTTTCTAATTTCCTCTTCATTGGTGGAAAGATTCCCCTTTTCATTTGTAAGAATAACAATTTGATTTTCCTCTTTCCTTTTTCTGATCAGATTTACCAAAGGTTTATCTATTTTATTGGCTTTTTCATAAAACCAACTCTTGGTTCTATTTATTAATTCAATAGTTTTTTATTTCCAATATTATTGATTTCTCCTTTTAATTTTTGTATTTCAAGTTTAGTTTTTGGTTGGGGGGTATTTTTCTAGCTTTTTAAGTTGCAGCCCCAATTCATTAATCTTCTCTTTCTCTATTTTGTTCAAACAAGCCTCTAAAGATATAAAATTTCCCCTTATTACCACTTTAGCTGCATCCCACAGATTTTGCTATGATGTCTCATCATTGTCATTATCTTGGGTGAAATTATTAATTGTTTCTATAATTTGCTGTTTCACCCAGTCATTCTTTAAGCTGAGATTATTCAGATTCCAATTACTTTTTGGTAGATTTACCCCTAATTTCTTATTGAATGTAGTTTTTATTGCATTGTGATCTGAGAAGAAGGCATTTACTATTTCTGCCTTCCTGCATTTAATTTTGAGATCTTTATGTCCTAATATATGGTCAATTTTTGTATAGGTTCCATGAACTGCTGAGAAGAAAGTATTCTCTTTTCTATCACCATTCAGTTTTCTCCAAAGGTCTATCATACCTAGTTTTTCTAATGTTCTATTTACCTCTTTAATTTCTTTCTTATTTGTTTTGTGGTTTGATTTATCTCATTCTGAGAGTGCAAGGTTGAGATCTCCTACTATTATAGTTTTACTGTCTATTTCTTCTTCCAACTCTCTTAACTTTTCCTTTAGGAAGTTAGATGCTATATCACTTGGTGCATATATGTTTAGTATTGATATGGCTTCATTGTCTATGCTGCCTTTTAGCAGGATATAGTTTTTTTCCTTATCTCTTTTAATTAGATCAATTTCTGGTTTTGCTTGATCTGAGATAAGGATGGCAACCCCTGTTTTGTTGGCTTTATCTGAAACATAATAGATTCTGCTCCAACCTTTTACCTTTTTCTCCATATGTATCTTCCTGCTTTAAGTGTGTTTCCTGTAAACAACATATTGTAGGGTTCTGACTTTTGATCCAGTCTGCTATCCTCCCATTCACATTTACAGTTAAAATTACTAATTCTGTATTTCCTGACATCATATTATCCCCTGATTATGCTTTTTTCCCCTTGACCCCCCTGAACCCCTTCCCCAGTATTTAATTTATGGACCCCACTTGTGACGTGCACCCTCCTTTTTTAGTATCCCTCCTCCCTCCTTTTAAGTCCCTTCCCCTTTCTTGTACTCTTCCCTTATTCCCCTTTTCCTTTTCCTTTTTCCTCTTCCCCCTTTTAATGAGGTGAAAGAGAATTCTCTGAAAAACAAATATGTCAATTATTTACTCTTTGAGCCTACTCTGATGAGAGTAAGATTCACACAATGTTTCTCCCCCTCTCTAAATTACCTCAGATGAAATCAAACTATCACTCTTTGTATATGACATTTTTTTCCATTTCACTAATTTTTTTTAGTGAGTTATTTTCTTTTTCCAATTCACAAATCCTACTTTCCTGTGATTTTTTTTTAACCTTTTCTAATTCACAAATTTTGTTTCCCTGCACCTCCTGTGAATTCTTTATTTTTTCCAACTCTAATTTCTGGACGTTGTTGTTCTCAATCATAGCTTCTCTTTCATTTCCCCATTTTTCTTCAAACTCTCAACTTTTTAATAGCTTCTTCTAGGAGAGAGTTATGTGATGGGGGGCAGGTATCATTCCCCTTTAGAGTGTTATCTGGAGATTGTCTGCTGTTAGCTTCCTTGGGGTTGGATACCCACTCTTTCTCTGTTTAGAAAGTGTCAATCATTCTCTGCTGGAGCCCCTGCCCCACACCCCAAATACCAAGAACTGATAAGCAATACAGTGAAGCATGAGAACATCCTGCCATAAAATATCACAAGGTCACACATATCAACCACCAGATGTTCCTTAACCACCAAACGTTCCCCTAGTCACGTAGTCACAGAACTGTTTTTTCAAACCTATACTCTGGAAACATATATAAGCCTTGTACTTTCCTCCAATAAATGAGCTATTCTGCTTTGCACAGAGTTGTCTCCGCCTCTTGCTTTCTTCACCCATTCCCAGGTTGTTGCCTTACTAGCTTTGCTTACAGGTTGACACGCGGCTTCAGACCCCCTTAGTTCGAGGACCCGCAGGTCGGGTCAATTCTCTTCAGCTTCTTACTCATTGTTAAAAATTTGTTGGGGTCTGCCCGTGGGCAAGCAATTTATCAGCTTCCTCCCAGACTGGATGGATGCATCAAGTCCTGTGCTGAGCTAAGAGAGAGCTCTGGGAGCAAGTTCCCCTCTCCCTTCCCCAGAATGCCTCAGAGGTGGTTATCATCGTTGCAGCTTGGAGGAGTGGCCAGTGAAGGACCCTGCTGTGTGGCCTAGTGACTGCCCTGAGGTTTAAGGCTGAACAGTGAAATGTCACAAACCCCATTAGTATAGTTTAACTTTTCCTTTAAGAATTTGAATTCTATGTCATTTGGAGTATATATGTTTAGTATTGATATTACTTAAGTGTCTATGATATCTTTCAGCAAAATGTGGTTTCCCTGATTATCCCTTTTCATTAGGTCTATTTTTTGTGTTGCTATCCTATGTTCTTCTAATTTGTTTATAGTAACATTCTTTGTATCTAGATCATGAATCCATTTCAACCTTATCTTTGTATATGTTGTTAGGTGTGGGTCAATGCCTAGTTTTTGCCATACTGGTTTCCAATTTTCCCAGAAGTTTTTGTCAAATAGTTCTTATCCCAAAAGCTGGGGTCTTTTGGTTTGTCAAACACTAGCTTGCTATAGTCATTGAGAGAAGGACAAACAGGAAATAGTAGGATCAAGGGGGGAAAAACAGTTAATAACCATAACTGTGAAGTCCAGCAACAAGAAACACAAAAAGAAATTCCATTCAAAATAACTGTTAAAAATACAAAATATTTGGGAATCTGTCTGCCAAGGGAAAGTCAGAAACTATATGAACACAATTACAAAACACTTTCCACACAAATAAAGTCAGATCTAATCAATTGGGTAGGCCAAGAGAATATAATAAAAATGACAATACTACATAAATTAATCTACTTACTTAGTGCCATACTAATCAAACTCCCAAGAAATTATATTACAGACCTAGAAAAAATAATGACAAATTTAATCTGAAAGAGCAAGAGTTTCAGGGTAATTAATGAAAAAAAAAGGCAATGAAGGTAACCAGACTTAAAACTACATTATAAAGCAGCAGTCATCAAAACCATTTGCTACTGGCTAAGAAACAGAGTAGTCGATCAATGCAATAGGTTAGGATCACAGGACAAAATAAGATGGAGGAGAATGATCAGGACATTGCTTGAGCTCTCTCAACTTCATTTAGAATTGACAGCAGATCAAGCTTCTGAATGGATTTTGGAGTGAAAGAACTCACAAATATTGGAAGTGTAAAAATTTCCCAGCTTAAGATATCTTGGGAGGACTTCAGGTAAGGTCTGTATCATTTGGTCAGGGGACAATGAGGTCCACAGCAGGTGAAGCATGGGGAGACAGGAAATCTTAGCCAAAATACAACAGTGTTCTCTACTCTGGTAGTTCTGATTTTAAAATTAAGGGGATAAAAAGACTATTTTCAGATCACCAATGAACCTATAAAAAGCAAATTATGAGTTCCTGAACCCCAACATAAGAAGTAGGACTTGGTTAGACTGACCCAGTGCAGTAGGGATACCTGCAGCACCATTGGCCCCTGTATAGTAACAAAGAACCCCATTGCACTGAAAAAGGAAGCTCACGATCTCTCTTATGCCTTAGGAGCAGACTTCAATCATTTAAAATGAGCAAAATAGCAAAAAGAGCTCTGACAACAGAGAGAAACTATGGAGATAGGGACAATCAGAATACAAACTCAGAAGAGAATAGTAAATGCCAAATACCTTCAGACTCTCTTGGAAGAGTTCAAAAAAAATCATTAAAAAGAGTTAGAAGAAAAATGGAAAAGAGAAATAAAAGTTATGCAGGAGATGGAATAAAATCACTCCCTAGTTCAAGATAGATTGGAAAAACTTTAGGAAAGGTCAATCTCACTGGGATGAAAAGGATGTTCAGGCTAATTCAGATGGACTCTGGGAAAGCTGGTGAGAGGGTCTTAATCATAACAAATCAGTAACTGAAAACCTTGGTCCTAGATCAGGAGAACAGATCAATAGGGCAATGTCCAATTCCAGTTCAGAAAGCAAACTAAGCTATTTCCTGAAAAGACCAGGTAAAGCTACTCTCTGAAAACATAAGGGGCCCTGTGCTCAAAAGCAATGATCAGAGATGAAGAGGAAGCTTGGATCAATATCCAATTTACTTCAGGAGCAGAGCTCAACATAAAAGAAAAATAACAAACAAACAAACAAACAAAAACAAAAACAAAAAGAAATGTCAAAAAAGAGAGAGAGAGAGAGAGAGAGAGAAGAAGAAGAAGAAGAAGAAGAAGAAGAAGAAGAAGAAGAAGAAGAAGAAGAAGAAGAAGAAGAAGAAGAAGAAGAAGAAGAAGAAGAAGAAGAAGAAGAAGAAGAAGAAGAAGAAGAAGAAGAAGAAGAAGAAGAAGAAGAAGAAGAAGAAGAAGAAGAAGAAGAAGAAGAAAGAAACAAAACATCCCTGACCATAGAAAGCTATTGTGGTGATAGAGAAGACTAAACACCAACTCAGATGAGGACAAAATGTCCACAGAGGAAATCTCAAAGAGTGATATGAATTGGTCTTAAGTATAAAGAAGCTTCTTGGAAGTGCTCATAAAAATTAAAAAGGTAGAAAAAATGAAAAAAGACAATAAGAGGTATGTAAGAGAAAATCAACAGCTTGGATAAGGAAGCAATTGGCCAAATGAAAACAAACAAAAAACACTGAAGAAAACAAAGTTAAAATTAACCAAAGAGAAAAAGATATACAGAAGTGAACTGAAAATCACACATTAAAAACTAGAATGGGGCAATTGGAGAATGGTTGGGTAAATTGTGGTATATGAAGGTTATGGAATATTAGTGCTCTGTAAGAAATGACAAGCAAGAGGAATACAGAGAGGCTTGGAGAGACTTAAATCAACTGTTGCTGAGTGAAATGAGCAGAACCAGAAGATCACTATACACTTCAACAACAATACTGTATGAGGATGTATTCTGATGGAAGTGGAAATCTTCAATATAAAGAAGATCCAACTCACTTCCAGTTGATCAATGAAGGACAGAAATAACTATACCCAGAGAAGGAACACTGGGAAGCGAATGTAAATTGTTAGCACTACTGTCTATCTACCCAGGTTACTTATACCTTCGGAAGCTAATAATTAATGTGCAACAAGAAAATGGTATTTACACACATATATTGTATCTAGGTTATATTGTAACACATGTAAAATGTATGGGATTACCTGCCATCGGGGGGAGGGAGTGGAGGGAGGGAGGGGATAATTTGGAAAAATGAATTAAAAAAAACTAGAATGGGGGAAATATAAGCTAAGAACACTATGTGACATGAAGAATCAGTCAAACAAATTAACAAGAATGAAAAAAATGGAAGAAAATGTGAAATACCTCATTTGAAAAACAACTGATCTGGAAAATAGATACAGAAGAGATGATTTTAAAAATATTAGACTATTTGAAGGCCATGACCAAAAATAGAGCCTAGATAGCATTCTTCAAAAGATCACTTAAAAAAAAAAAAACTCCTCAATACTCTAGAAAGAAAGGGGGAAATAGTCATTGAAAGAATCCAGTGATCATCTTTGGAAAGACCTTCCACAAAGCAAACCCCAAGGGACATGATTGCAAAACTCCAGAACTACAATCTCAAGGAAGAAATACTGCAAGCTGTCAGACAAAAATAATTAAAATATCAAGGAGCAACAGTCAGGATTTCCCAGGATTGACAGCCTCTACAATAAAAAAAAAAATTAAAGGTCCTGAAATATCATATTCCGGAAGGCAAAAGAACATATGGTTACAACCAAGAATTAACTATCCAGCAAGACTGAGCATCATCTTTTCAGAACAGGTGATGGTTCCTCAATGAAATAAGAGTCTTTCAATCATTTCAGTTGAAAAAAACAGAGCTAAACAGAAAATTTAATCTACAAACACAGGACTCATGAGAAGCATGAAACGATAAATGCGAAGAAATGCGTGTGTGTGTGTGTGTGTGTGTGTGTGTGTGTGTGTGTGTGTGTAATTTAAAGGTTAAACAATTTACATCCCTACATGGAATAAATGATGCAATTCTTGAGAACTGTTTCTGTTACTGGAGCAGAGAGAGGGGGCATCACATGGATGGAGGGTGGATGTGGTTTCCAATGGATTCTGATATGATGATATCAAAGAAAAAGACATTAAGGGGGTGGGCAAATTTCTGTACTAGAATGAGAGGAAAGGGAAGCTATAATGGAACAAATTAGATCACAGGAATATGCACAAAAGACATGGTATTTGAGGGGGAAAAGAGATAGGAATAATCATTGTCTTAAGCTTTATCTAAACAACTTAGGTTCTAAGAGCAAATAACTTAATATTCAGTTGGATATAGAGATTTATCTAACCTTATAAAGAAATAGATGGAAAAGGGTGGGGCTTGATAGAAGAGATCCCAGAAAAACTAAGAAAAAAAAAAGTAAGATTAGGTGGGAGGAGTGATGGGAAAAAGAATACTGGACTGGATGGGTCAAAAAAAAAAAAAACTACTAAGAACAGGATGGAAAGAGAGAACAACAGTATATACTGAAGTGGAAAAGCACCCCCAAATGGGACCATGAGAAACATAATCTTGAATCTTTGTAGTTAGAAGTTTATTACTAGTTCTTCACTCCCTACTGCAGATGGTATTTTTAACAACCCAATGTACTACCTGAGACCTTGACAACCTGATAAGCTTAAAGAAATACTGCTTGCAAAATCAAATGAAGGTGGCCTAGCTGTACCAGATCTAAAATTATATTATAAAGCAGCATTTACCAAAACCATTTGGTATTGGCTAAGAAATAGACTAATTGATCAATGGAATAGGTTAGGTCTAAAGGAAAAAAATAATCAATAACTTTAATAATCTAGTGTTTGACAAGCCCAAGGACCCCAGATTTTGGGATAAAAACTCACTGTTTGACAAAAATTGCTGGGAAAATTGAAAATTAATATGGCAGAAACCTAGGCACTGACCTACACTTAACACCATACACCAAAATCAGATCAAAATAGGTTCATGACCTAGGCATAAAGAATGAGATTATAAATAAATTAGAGGAACATAGGATAGTTTACCTCTCAGACTTGTGGAAGAAGAATGAATTTATGTCCAAAGAAGAACTAGAGATCATTATTGATCAGAAAATAGAAAACTTTGATTATATCAAATTGAAAAGTCTTTGTACAAACAAAACTAATGCAGAAGATTAGAAGGGAAACAAACTGGGAAAACATTTTTACAGTCAAAGGTTCTGATAAAGGTCTCATTTCCAAAATATATAGAGAGAACTGACTCTAATTTATAAGAAATCAAGCCATTCTCCAATTGATGAATAGTCAAAGGATATGAACAGACAATTCTCAGATGAAGAAATTAAAACTATTTCTAGCTATATGAAAAGATGCTCCAAGTCATTATTAATCAGAGAAATGCAAATTAAGACATACCATACACACCTGTTAGATTGGCTAGAATGACAGAGAAAGATACTGCACAATATTGGAGGTGATGTGGGAAAACGGGGACACTGATACATTGTTGTTGGAATGGTGAATATATCCAGCCATTCTGGAGAGCAATTTGGAACTATGCTCAAAAGTTATTAAACTGTGCATACCCTTTGACCCAGCAGGATTACTACTGGGCTTATATCCCAAAGAGATCTTAAAGAAGGGAAAGGGACCTGTACAAGACTGTTTGTAGCAGCCCTCTTTGTAGTGGCCAGAAACTGGAAACTAAGTGGATGCCCATCAATTGGAGAACGGCTGAATAAATTGTGGTATATGAATATTATGGAATATTATTGTTCTGTAAGAAGTGACCAACAGGATGATTTCAGAAAGGCCTGGAGAGACTTACATGATCTGATGCTGAGCAGGACCAAGTGATCATTATATACTTTAACAACAATTCTATATGATGATCAATTCTGATGGATGTGGCCATCTTTAACAATGAGATGAACCAAATCAGTTCCAATAGAGCAGTAATGAATTGAACCAGCTACACTCAGCAAAAGAACTCTGGGAGATGACTATGAACCACTATATAGAATTCCCAATCCCTCTATTTCTGTCCGCCTGTATTTTTGATTTCCTTCACAGGCTAAATTGTACACTATTTCAAAGTCCAATTCTTTTTGTACAGCAAAATAGCTGTTTGGATATGTATACATATATTGTATTTAACTTATACTTTCACATATTTAAACATGTATTGGTCAATTGTATTTAACTTATACTTTCACATATTTAATATGTATTGGTCAACTTGCATCTGGGGGGGAAGGGGTGGGGGGAAGAAGGGAAAAAGTTGGAACAAAAGATTTTGTAATTGTCAATGCCGAAAAATTACCTATGCATATCTTGTAAATAAAAAGCTATAATAATAATAAATTTAACAGTTTTAATCTTAGTGACACTTTTTAGCATCATTCAATCCATATGAAATAATTGTTTTTATTTCAGCTAATGATTTTATTGGTCTATTAAGCTTTCCCATAATCCTTTTCAAAATGACTATAAGTTCCTGCAATGTTGCACATAAAGTTAATAATAAGATAAATAAATTTAAAGGCAAATAAAATTTAAAACTGAATTCAACGCTTTTATACATCCTTTTCCTTCAGTAATATTTCATGTAATTTATTTGTTTCTTCACTTGTCTTCACTTCACTTATTGGGATAGCAACATCCTTTTCATTGATTATTAGATTTAGAATACACATGTGATGTTTCTATACAACATTATTACATTTTGGGTTGACCCCAAACATTCTGGAATACATTGACTAAATTGGTTTCTAACCAAACCAGAAGTTGTTTCTTCTCATTAGAGGTTTTAAATGCAATGTATCTGTTCTCTTTCTTTTACATTAATTTTTTGGTGATAAAAACAATTTGTACTTCATTGAGCAAAAGGTACTTTTTATTTACAAAACTGATCCTTTAAGTGGGTCCTCATTCTCTTCTTTGCCTTTACATGTAATATTTGATGCTTCTATTGGGCCCTTAAGAATTTAGCGGTGAGATAAACAACTGTATCTCAACCTCTGTCAAACACATCCAAGTTTTTAAGGGAGAGGAAGAAATTTGTCAGTGCTCCAATGTTTTTGTTTGTTTGTTTGTTTGTTTTGTTTTGTTTTTTGTTTTTTGTTTTCTCATAAAATTTTTTTGGAATTAAAGATGTTGCACACATCACATTTAAACATATGACCCATTTTTATAATTCATGAATTTAAAAAGAAAAAGGATATTACAGCAAAATGGATAATACTAAGTCACAAAGTAACAGTATAGAAATAAATTATCATGCTAAAACATCTTTGATTGGAGTTCAATCTACAGAAAGGAAAGATATATTCTATGATATATATGGTCCTTTAAACTTAATCTATTATTTTGATTACCCTTACTACTAATACACAGATTATGTTCCCATTAATTTAGAAATTGAATTACAGACTGTAAAAAACTTTCCCAAGCCATATTCATTAGTGAGAAAATATGAAATAGAATTTAACTTCACTTTGATTCTTGAAAAAAGTTATATTTACCAATTTGGGTTTTGTTCCTAAACTGAGAAATAAACCTATAGGGTTATCCCACAGAAATCTATGGATATAAATATCTACTATGTCCCCTTTCATTGTAATTTCAGATTAGGTAATGAATGGATTTTACAATGGCATTTCATGTCTTGTGAGGAGTCATTTTGGTCACCAGAACTTTCCTCAGAGCAGCCTTCATATCCTTGTTTTGAAGGCTGTAGATCAAGGGATTGATGAGTGGAGTGATAACTGAATAAAACAGTGTCACAACTTTCTGGAATTCTACTGACTTCTCTGATCCTGGCAGCACATATATCATGACAACAGAACCAAAGAATAAGATGACGACAGCTAGATGTGAAGCACAGGTAGAGAATGCTTTATGTTTGCCAGCAGCAGAGGGGATTCTCAGCACAGAAATAATGACCAAGGCATAAGAGATGAGCACAAAAAGGAAAGTACCAACCATAAAAATAGTGTTGAAAATAGAGTAAATGAGCTTTGTGATATAGGATTTGGAACATGAAAGGGCCATCAGTGGGACAGGATCACATATGAAATGATCAATAATGTTTGGGCCACAATAGGACAACTGTGAGATGAGAGCAACTGGTATTACAAAAACAATTAAACCACACGACCAGCCAAAGATCACCAAGCCAGTGCAGAGATGGGTAGTCATGATGGTTGGGTAATGCAGTGGACGACAGATAGCAAGGTACCTATCAAATGCCATGATGCAAAGATAGAAACCTTCATCACAGCCAAAGGAGAAGAAGAAATAAAATTGGACAAAACAACCAACAAAGGTAATAGTTTTGGTCTCAGAAAGGAAATTGGCCAACATGTTGGGAACAGTTGTAGTGACATAGCAAATTTCCAGGAAGGAGAAATTTCCCAAGAATATGTACATGGTTGTATGGAGGTGCCGATCCCAGTGCACAGCAAAGACAATAGCTGCATTTCCCATTAAAGTTAGGATATAAGTCACTGAGAACACCGCAAAGTAGATCATTTGCATCTTCTGGCTGGAGATAAAGCCCAGGAGGATGAAATGACTAATAGAATTGACTATGTTTTCTGTATCAGATATATTTCTTTTTTCAGAAGCCATGAAGATGGTGCTAGATATAAAAACACAAATTAAATACAGATTGTTGCTTTTCCCTAAGAAACATGAATTACATTTGCATTCATTTTAATCAAAAAGTAAGTATCCTGATTTTTGCTGGAGAAGAAAAATTATAATGTCCCTTACCTATTGCTGAGAATGAACTTTAACCCAATAAAGAATTCTTTTACCCTATTAAAAAACACAACATTATAAAGCAAAACACAGTAGTAATTTAGATTACATTTTAATTAGCAAAGACCATTGAACTAGAATCCAAAATTAATATATTTAGACCTGGATTTGCCACCTCCTTCTATTTCACACTGGGTTGATTGCCTAACCTACTTCTAGTCCTTATCTGTAATATGGCTATGAGAGAAAACATAACATAGTAGATAGGGGAATAAACTTAGAATCAAGGAGATCCAAATTTAAGTTTTTAAATTTAATATGTCTCTGACATATATTGTCTATGTAATTAGAGAAAGGTTACTTAGTCTACCAGTATCCTATTTAATTCTTCAGCTGTAGGTTGCAGAGCAGTGTCCTCATCAACTTTCCTGGCCCCTTTTTCCATCATTTGTTGCACATTCTTTCATACTGTCTGATTTATTAGTGATGTTGGAGGAGTTGGAATACTACATTCTCCCCACTGTCACTTTCAGGATCTTCCTTTACCATTATCACTCAATAACTATTTTGAGTTTACTTGAATCCATATTTATCAAAATTCTGGTGGTTGTTGTGCATCAATCTCTAGGATACTTCAGGGCTTGTTTCACAGTCTCTCCTCATTAATTCCTGCTCTAATATTAAGGGATTTCAATGTGCATATTGATACTTCCTCAAGACTTCTAATCTCTCAATTCCTCAATTTATTCATTCCTATGAAAGATCCCTCATCTCATGTCAGGTGAAACAAAAATGGTCATACGTTTGATGTCACCTCACCTAAAAGTGTTCCTCATAAGTGTCCATAGACTTTGAAACTTCTTTATCTAATTGTTTTCTGTTGTCAGTCCATATCTTTCTCTGTCCTCCAACTCCAAATGTTGTTCTCATTCCCTCAGGTCCTCAGTATTTTATCCTCAAGGCAAAATACCTGCTATGGCCATACTCTCTTCCCTTTTTCTCTACACTGAGCACTTTGGTTATGTCCCTTGAACCTCTTCACATATCAATGATATTGTCAAGCATCAACAGTCTTCATTCCTACTCTATTGAAAGAAACCAGAGAAAATTATAAACTATGATGAGTTTCTGAAGGGATCCACTCCAAATTTATGTTATATAACCTTAACTTAGTACTCACAGCAACCAGGTAATCCTTTTAAAACTCCACATCATAGTACCCACACACCACACACAGGAAACCTCACCCAGCCCGGACACGGAAAGGATTGACAGATTGATAGCTCTTTTTTGATTCTGTCTATTCCTAACCTTTCCATAAGCCTCTTATAGCTCCTCCTCTTCTTATTGTACTAGATGATTATTTCACCAAAGAAAATGAGATCATTAACTTAAAGTTTCCTCTTTTATCCCTCTTCAAATTATATTTTATTTCTAACATCTTAATCCTAGTCTAAGATGAAGAAGTCCATCCCCTTGACCTTGTTAAGAGCACTATCTTTATGTGTTTGGTGATTGCATTTTTTTTTCTATCAGATTGACCCATCTATTCTCAATTTCTCACTTATCTTAAACTCTCCCTATTAACTGGCTGTTTCTATTTTGCCTGCTTATATGCCTATATATCCCTCATCCTCAAAAAAACCTTACTTGTTTTACCCATCCTCGTCCACTGTTCTCTCATATCTTTTCTCCTTTTTTTTTTTTTTTTTTTTTTTTTTTTGGATAGATAAATTCCTTGAGAAATCTGTTTACAATGGGTACCTCCACTTCCTTTTTTCTTTCCATATGTTAATTTTCTGCTATCTGGCATTTCACATTATCATTCAACTGAAATTGATTTTATCAAAGTTCTTTCATTACCTAAATCTAATAACCTTTCCCCAATCCTCATTTTTAAAAAAATCTTTCCTCTGTCTTTAAATATTGCTGACTACCCTTTGTTTCTGGATGATCTTTTCTCTTTATATTTTCATCTCACTACTCTTTCCTGGTTCTTACCCTACTTAGCTGAATTTGCAGCTTCCTTTTCAGGATCTTTATCCAGGTTATATCCATTAATTGTGAGTGTTCTCTATAACTCAACCTTGAGCTATCTCTTTTCTTGCAAACTATTTTGCTTGCTGATCTCAACAATTTCCAAGGTTTCAATTATCATGTTTATGCAAACAATTTTCAGATTTAGTTGTCCAACCTTAATCTTTCTCTTGTCTTCCAGTGTTACATCTCCAACTATCTATTGAAAATTCACCATATCTAAAATTTAACTTATATCCTTATCCCCCCAAAGTCCCTCTGTTTCTAAGTTTTCTATTCTTAGCAAGGACTCTGTCACTTAGGCTTATAACCTACATGTCAGCATAATTTCTCATTCTCTTCCCCCAAATCAAATCACTTGTCACATCCTGTCATTTATAACTTCCCAACATCTTTCAAATGCTTTACCTTCTTTCCTTTGACAATGCTAACACACTAGTGTTGGTCCTTATCACTTCATGAACAAATTACAGCTATTCTTACCACATCACAAGAATTAGAGATATGATGTCCCCACAATCTGAAAAAAATCTGCATAAAATTTGGCCCCCTCTTCATATAAAAGAAAAGGTCTGAATTATTATGATATTAAAACATTTAAATTACATGATGTGTTTTATATATATATATATATATATATATATATATATATGTTTTATGCATTTCTGAGTTTTGTGACATCTGCTGAATTTTGTATCATCTACTATTTCCATAAAACTATCAAAATATTACCATTTAATTTTTATGCCAAACTACAATATATTGAAACTGTTATTGAAAACATAACAATGTAGAAGTGACAACTGTGTTACAATAGTATATTGATTGGCTACTTTATCTTTTTTCTGTCAAAATGGTTTTCTAAAGCACAAATCTGATCATATCATCTTTCTATTACAAAAAAGACTCCAGTGGTTTATCATTACTTCTAGATCAAGGAGTATTTAAAGGTCTTTAATAACCTGGTTCCTACCTACTTTTCCAGTCTTTTTATTTATACTCTACTCCCTTCTACATATTATATGATCCAGAGGCAGTAGCCTCCTTGCTGTTACTAGCAAGCACTTCCATCTTCCAATTACAGTCACTTTCATTGGTTGACAAGTATCTTCTTCATTAGTTATGTTTCTTCATTCGTATTATGTAAACTAATGTTACATCTATTCTAGTGACTAAACAGGATCCCAGTTCCAGGATCAAACTGGAAAGAGATTAGGGGGAGATTAGGGACAGTCACCATGTGGATAAAGAATTTTATATATATATATATATATATATATATATATATATATATATATATATATATATATATATATATATATATATATATATACATAGACAAGTGAATTGTGGATAGATGGATAGAACACCAGATTGGTAGTTTGGAGGAACTGAGTTCAAATGCAGCACAAGACTAATTTTGTGTGACAGGCAAGTGGAAATGGCTTGAGGATTATCTGAATATCATCTTTCCTGAGAATGGATGATGCTAGTCTGATTTGGTCAACTGAGTAAGATAGTGCAGTTTCCACTATTCTTTCTCCTGTTCTCCTTTTTATATTTTATAAGACTGAGTTCTTATGACCTTGAACTAGGTCACTCTAATCAGTGACAAAAAGTGACCAAAAAATTGAATTTTTCTGAATTACAGTGCTGTATAAGTGCTTTTTATTAAAATTATGTATCAAAAAATACCCCATCAGGAATGTAATAACAAATATTGTCTTATTTCTGAAAAATACTATTATATTCTTTATATCCTATTTTTGCATTATAGTCATGCACACATTGGGAAGATAGGGACAAAAAATCAAAATATGCCTTTTGCATGTCCTGTTGAGGCAGATACACTTTATTATTTTATGATGTTTGCTTTCTTGCTTATGCTGTCAGATTCAAATTTTACTTAGGAAACATCTTTGACATTGGTATACAAACTTTGGTGACTCTGGCACTGAAATTAGAAAATATTCTCTTATTGAGAACATTACATTTAAAAAAATAAATTACTGTGGAAGGTGTAGAGAAAGCTGCAGAAAAACTTTGGGAATATACCTCTAACCCCCCCCCAAAAAAACAACAAATAACATTATAAGGAGCCTTTTTAAGTCCTCTTTAATCTTAGTGCCTTCCTTCTGAGATTTTTTTCTTATCTATTTTGTATATATCTTATTTGTACATAGCTGTTTACATGTTATCTTCCATTAGATTGTGAAATCCTTAAGATTAAGGACTATTAGGTGAAATACTTTCTTTGTATGCCTAATTTTAACAGGTGTTACACAGTCAAAACTCACTGAAAACTTGTTGCTTTAATTTGACAAGTCTCTGATCTGTATTGATGAAGAAGATTTGCTCATCAGCAATTCTTCTTCCTAGTTGGAAGATTATAATGAATTATCTTTGGCTAACCTGTTTTAATGAATACTTAAAGAGACTACCTCTGCCCAACTTGTGTCTGTAAATCATTTGCTTCATCAGAATACAAAAACAGAATTCCTGCATGGAATACAGTGAAAAGAATACTGAGTCTGGAGCAAGAGGTTCTGAATTCAAAACTCATCATTTATACTTATTGTATGACTTTGGCCAAGTCATTTTATGTCAAAGATCATCACTTTTTTCATTTATAAAATGAAGGATTGGAGTAGATGGTTCCTGAGGTGAGTTCTAAATTTTGAACCTACGAACCCCTTTAGAAGATGGAAGTAGAGATGTTTTGCAGATGATGATACAAAATATTCAGGTTAACTGAAATACCTTCTCAACAAGTGTTCAGTTATCCTGGATCTTGGCCAGAAATCTGAAAACTCTGTGGCTCTTTTTCTTCTTGTAAAAGAAATGAACTCCCTCCAGTCTTCTGTCCATGGATATACTAGCAAATATTTAACAATAGGCTCTCTAGCGGGGAAATGTATGTGCAATAAATGTTCAAGGTCTATCTACACTATTAATACTTTCTCCATCATTTCTGGTCCTGGATCAGGGGAAGCCAACTTCAGCCAACCTAGGTAGATGCAGGGATTTCTCATAGGCCTTGTAGAGCCAACTTTGAATAGCCTATCCACCTGCTTTCTCTTAAGGAATCTCTCTCTAACTCTTGATACTATGTCTAGGCTTATTTTTGTGTTTAAATGAATAGCATACTCTAACCCCTTTGAATTCTTCTCTTTCCCAATGATGCTAAACTTTAATCTATCAATGCACTAATTTTCAGCTCCATTACTAACTTGTTGCTTCTTTGTTACAAATCCTTCTCAGTACTCCTCTCTTTGTCCTGCTCTAGATCTGCCTGCACCTCCATCCTCACCAATGTTCCCTATGAATTTTTTATTTCATAATTAACAAACCTCAAACTTATTTCTCTCTTACTCCATATATCTTTTGTTCCTCACTGATATCTGGTTGTCTACTGGTGATACTACTTCTCACATTACTCTTTTCAATGCATACTATACCTTTTCTGTTGATATCTTACTGATTAGTGTGGCCATATAAAAATACTAATTTCTTTTCAAGCCACTTGCAGATGCTCTCTCTCTAACCATCATTCAGCAACTTTTCACACTACTTAAATTTTTCATGCAGTCCAGATCCAAATGACTATTATCTACAAACAGCTAGGACATTCATTGTTAAATAAGTTGAGTGTCTGGCTTATTATCTTTCTATTCAGGGCATTTTCTCCTTTCAGATTAAAGGACTCCACTATATCTATTGATGCCTACTTATATAACTGAACTTTCAGGTTTTTCAAACTACTGGTTTCTAAAACCACTCCTCCATTCTACTTCAGCTATGCTTAGAGATGATTATAGCATTAATCTTGCCACCATCTTCAAGTATTCCACTTCCATGTTCTTGAACTTTGAAAGTCTTTTACAAAATCATCATCTACCATTTTGTCTTTCCCTATGCATTATTCCCAACTCTATTCTTTTTCCTCACCATCCTCATCATACCATCTACTATTCAGTTATTTTTCAGACCATCACTCCTGCATTGGCTGAATGTCTCTCCCCCTCTTCTTTTTCCTCTCCCTCTCCCTCTCCTCTTCTTCTCCCTCTTTCTCTTTCTCCCTCTCTGTCCCTTCTGATCAATCAGTTTCAACTCTAAACTGTTTTTTTTACTCTAGAATCCCAGAATCCATTATTCATCATACCAAACCTCTTCCTGAATTGTTTCTGCCATCTGCCTCCTTTTCATCTATACATATGATAGCTAATAAAGTTTGAAAAATATCCCAAAAGCTTTCAATATAAATTTATACTATCTAGTCTGTATTGAACCCTTAATTCAAGGCAATTATTTGACTCCTCCCCTATTGGTTTATGACTCTATTCTTCATAATAGTTTTTTTTTTCCTTAAGCCTTTCCCCACTCTCTTAGGTCAGGACCTTAACTTGGAAAAATATCTATCTATATTCTTTAGTAATGAAAAACTGTATAGCATAGGGGAATAGAGTTTTAGATTTGGATTTAAACTATGGCTTGATTTATTGTTTTCTTAATTGTCTACATATAAAAAAGTGACAGAGAAAATATCAATAATGATCATTAAGAAAGTGCCCTCCATTTTTAGTAGTTTAGTTGTTAACTATATGTCAGGACATCTCTTCATGTACTCCTATGAAATCACAAGACTAGTTCCATGATGTCACTTAGTCTCTTGTCTATGATCAATGACACATTCCATTGTATGACTTTCCCTTCACTGGTCAAGTTCTTCTTTACAGCATCATTTCAAATCAGTATTATTACTAAATATCCATACTTACAATGGTAGGGGCTTCTTTTCCAATATTTCCTGCAGAAGTCAGTTGCCCAGAGTGATATTTTTAAGTACAACCCAAGTACAAATATATACTGAATGTCACTTAACATTTAAAGAGCAAGAAAGCACATGTAGTCTGGGACATTATTCTTCTGTAACAGTAATAGGAATCATTGTGGCAATCATTTTCTAATGCTTTGTGAATTTCTACTTGAAATTTCCTCAAATTCTCATACTGCTTAACAAGCAATGATTAACATTCCTTAATAAACAATCCTTATGAAGTAATGAACAAGCTAGGGAACTAAGAAATAATTCCCCAAGGTTACTAAAAAGCTCTTGGAAACAAGAAAATCTTTCTTATGCTGTCTTTTGGATTTTTATGATCAATTTTTCCAGAGGCAAGAAGAAAGCACAAATGTGGCTGACTTTTGAACACATTCTAGCTCCAGACAAAGTTCTTATTGCAAGTGGTTATATCATGCTTTGACTTACCCTTTGGTTCTTTCCTAAAGAAAGTGGTCAAAGCAAGGAAGTAAAATATTGCTCTAGGAGAAGATATATATGAAAGAGGGATAGGATCAGTGGCTTTGTAACCTGCCATGGGTTGTACACTATGAATTTGGAAGGAATCTTACTCTAAAGCTTCTGAGCATTCACTGACAACTGTGAAAGCCTGGATAAAGGCACAATAGGTGTTTATTTCCTCCCCTAGCCTTTTGAGGTTTGGGACTCTCCTCTTGAGCATTATTTGACTTGTTTTTTTCAACATGTTGCATTTTTCTTGTTTAGAATGAAATCCCAAGTCTCACTATTCCCAGAAGTAGACAAGTCACTTAAATCCAATTGCCTTATTTAAAAAAAAGAAGAAAGGTCAGCTAGATGGCAGAATGGATAGAGCATTAGCCATAGAATCTATAGACTTTGAGTTCAAACCTGAACTCAGATACTTGCTGCTTATTTTCTATATGGCCTGGGACAAGTCACTTAACCCTGACTGCCTCAGGATAAAAAGGAAGAATGGTTTAAAAAATGGTGTTAGCTTCTACTATATCCTCATTCCAGGCATTTCACAAAGTTTCTGAAGAATAATTTAAAATGAATTTTTAAATGGTAATAATTATTAAAATATTTAAAATCTTTGTTTGTAGATTCTAAAGTCATATTTTCCCTAAGAAATTCAATAAATATTAGTGAAATGCCTACCACATGTTAGATGCAAAAGATGTAAAAGAAAAAAAAAAAAAAACCAAGTCTCAATTTATAAACCTCAAATGGACCTTAGCAATTATCTAATTCAGTTACCCTTTGGTATTATTAAGGGTTTTTAAATCATTTTTATTGAAGCTCTTTATTTTTGAAACATGCATGGATAAACTCTTCAACATTGACCCTTTCAAAACCTTGTGTTCCAAATTATCCCCTCCTTCCCCCATCCCTTCTACGGCAAGTGATTCAATATATGTTAGATATTTTAAAATATATGTTAAATCCAATATATGTATACATATTTATACAATTATCTTGCTGCACAAGAAAAATCAGATCAAAAAGGAAAAATAAATGAGAAAAAACACAAAATGCAAGCAAACAACAAAAAAGAGTAGAAATTCTATGTTGTGATCCACACTCAGTTCCCACAGTCCTCTCTTTAGGTGAAGATGGCTCTCTTCATCACAAGATCATTGGAACTGGCCACAATCATTGCTGGAAGGAGTCATGTCCATCAGAATTGCATGTATAATGATCACCTGGTTCTGTTCATTTCACTTAGCATCAGTTCATATAGGTCTCTCCAGGCCTCTCTGAAATCATCCGGCTGATCATTTCTTATAGAACAATAATATTCCATAACATTCATATACCATGATTTATTCAGTCTTTTTCCAACTGATAGGCACCCACTAAGTTTCCAGTTTCTTGCCACTACAAAAAGACTGCTACAAACATGTTTTCACATGTGGGTCCCTTTTCCTTTTTTAAGATCTTTTTGGGATATAAGCCCACTAGAAACACAGTTGGATCAAAGGGTATGCATAATATGATAACTTTTTGAGCATTCTCTAGAATGGCTGGATCCATTTAAAATTCCACCAACAATGTATTAATATCATAGTTGTCCTACATCCCCTTCAACATTCATCCTTGTCTTTTAGCCAAACTGAGAGATATGTAGTAGTATCTCAGAGTTGTTTTAATTTACATTTCTCTGATCAATAGTAATTTAGAACACCTTTTCATATCATTAATATGATTTTAATTTCTTCATCTGAAAATGATCTGTTCATATCCTTTAACTATTTACCAATTGGAGAATGCCTTGAATTCTATAAATTTGAGTTAATTATTTATTTTAGAAATGAGGCCTTTATCAAAACCCTTAAATGTAAAAATGTCTACTATTGTTATTTTTTTTACACTAAAACTGCAATTTTAATCATATAAGTAACTCCCAGTGAGGAACAACTCTAACAGTGTAGATTGGCATCTTTTTTGCATTTTGTATTCTTAGTTGCTAGAGCCACTACTCAGGACAAGTGATTTTTGAAATGGCTTGGATAATATCTGAATCAATAACACTCTTCCAATCAGATAAGAGACCACCAAGCTTTATCCTGTACACTGCCATTGACTTTTACGATGTTTGGAGCCTTACCTTCTTCTTACCTTATTTTTGTCTTTCAGTATTCTTAACACTATCATCTGATCTGTTTGTGTAATTTAAAGACCCTTGGATCTTGACATTCACCCCACTGCAATAATCTTAGGATCTTGGATCTTTCCACTTACTCTGTAGATGGATTTTTTTTAATATGTTGTCTACACCAATTATTAACTCCTTAAAATTGGGTTTTATTTCTTTAATTATATCCCCAGCATTCAGCACAATGCTTACAAATAGCATCTTTCTAATAAGTGCTTTTCATTTATTCATTTATTGAGAGATTATTTGACTTGTTTATCACTTAATTAGTATTCATTAGCAGTGGTAGTTGAAGCAGGTCTTGTTGTCTCTGAATTTATCCTGATTATCGCATCCTAACTTCTTTTTACAGAATAGAAAACTAAAAATAGTTAGTAGCAGTTCACTATGTCATCTGATGCATCAGACAAGCACCTCAATTGAGAGAGATCAGAGTATGTATTTCATTTTTAATATGACATTGTAGAGTTTGTATTTTTTATCAGGAAGTAGATGACAGTCTCAGAATAGGTGAAGGTAAAACCTTTCCTACTTAATTAATCTAAGAAGTAAGCATTTCCTTCCAATCAGTTCTGCCAAACAATAGTTTTTTCTTCCAATCAGCTTTTTCTTGTAGTAGAAATTTTTGCAACAGCAATTCAGTCTTTGAAGTATTACTTTGTGCTCTAAGTACTAGAGTTAAGTCTACTTGGAGATCCTGTCTTTATCTTCAGATGCCTGGTTCTCACCAATCCCACTAGTCTAACACAGAATCTTTCATGTGAAATGATTTATTGTGATCTTATAAGGAAAACCCCAAATCTGTATTTCTTTCAGCAAAACCACAATTAGGTAATATAAAATCATCCACAGTCTCCTAAAAGTTCTATACTTAGGATTTCCCACTTATCTACTTCAAAACTCTCATATCCTTTATATACAGATCAGATACTAAAAACTGAACACTTCAGCCAATTTAATCTATCTTTTTCTCTAAGGGACCATTTTTTAAAATTTCATTGTCTTCTCTCAAAACCATCTTTGATTTTACTCCTTTATATAACAAATTCTCCATATCAGAAAGAGCATAATTTTAAATCAGCATAGGGACTACATTGAATAAATGCAAGAAAGTAGAAGAAACGTTTTTTCTTTAAATTACAACTCTAATATTCCTGTAATGCAGTGACCCTTGAAAGATGAAAGTATAAATAAATAAATTATTAACATGAAAACCTAGTTGCCCTCCCCCCCAAAAAAAAACAAGTCTTATTCACTTTATGGTCATGTATCATCAAACAAATTCAAATGTTTTCTTTCCCAGATTGTTAATTCATTTTGTCCCAATTACTTTGTGCTTTTCTTTGTTTCTTTTTTCCCTTTTTTTCATTTTTTTTCCAATTACCTATAAAAAACTTTACTATTTATAAAAAAAAAGTTTTGAGTTCCAACTTCTCTCCCTTTTCCCCTTTTCCCTCCCTTCTTGAGAAGACAAATATTTTAGTATATGTCATACATATGCAGTCATATAAAATATTTCCATATCTGTCATGCTGTAACAACTTTGTCATGTTATAACAACAACAGCAGCAGCAACACAGAAACACCCTCCAAAAAAGAAAAATAAATAAAAATATATAAATTATGCTTTAATATGCATTCAAATTCCATCAATTTCTCTCGAGGTAGATAATTTTTTTCACCACAAGTTTTTCAGAATTATCTTGGATCATTGGATTGATGAGAAGAATTAAGTCAATTTCAGTTGATAATAATACAATATTGCTTTTATTGTAATAAATGTTCTCCTGGTTCTGCTTACTTTACTTTGAATCAGTTATATAAGTCTTTACAGGTTTTCCTGAGAGCATCTTGCTTATCCTTTCTTATAGAATGATAGCATTTCATCACAATAAAATATCAGAACTTGATCAGCCAGTCCTCAACTAATGGACATCTTCTCAATTATCAAGTCTTTCTTCCCAATAAAAGAGCTGTTATGAATATTTTCGTACATATAGCCATTTCCTTTTTGATTCTTTATCTGTTTGGGATACATACCTCATAGAGGTATTGTGGGGTCAAGGGGTTTGAATAATATTTTAGTTTTGGGGCATAATTTCAAACTAATTTACAGAATGGCTGAATCAGTTCATAATTCCAATGTCTCAATCTTTCAATATTTGTCATTTTTCTTTTCTGTCATATTAGCCAAAATTATAGTGCTTGATTGTACCACAGAAGAATTTTGATTTGTATTCCTATAATCATGAGTGACTTAAAACATTTTTTCATATGGTTACAGATAGCTTTATCTCAAAACTATCTGTTCATATACTCTGACAATTTTTGAATTGAAGAATGGCTCTTAATTTTATAAATTTGACTTAGTTTTCTATGTATTTGAAAAATGAGTCCTTTATTAGAGAAACTTGCTGTAATTTTTTTTCACAGTTACAATTACTCACTATATTTCTTTCTATAATATTTTCCCCTTCTTTATTCTCTCTCCTTTATAGTCATTCTGATTAATGACTTGCTACTGCATGTAGATAGCTCTGGAGGATAGAGTGAGTCTGATGACTTTGCACAATACTGCCTCATTTAAATCCAGTTCCCTTGTGAATCAAGACATCACCTTTCTGATGGTTTGGTTCTTCGATTCTCTTCAAGAATGAAGGATAAATAATAAATTATGAGAAGTAGTAGCTGCTCATTCTTTCCTTACCCAGGAAAGGATATTGGACACTAAATAGACTTATGCTGTTAGAGCAATGACACATCATATTCATCTATAGCTTTTGTGACTTTTAAGTTTCTAGGACTAGGAGAATAGAATGAATGCAGAGAGGAGGAATGAGATGCCCTGTTGAAAGTAAACAATACTGGGCCTAGGAGAAGTAATAAAGCCCCAATAGGACTGAAACGTGTGTTTTTTTCTGCTATACATTTTGTTCAGAATAAGGAAACAAGAGTCCAGGTGTTGGAGGGGAGCTAGTCCAAGGTGGGTACTCTGAGATGATAGAATTCTAGAACATGGTTCAGTGAAAAGAGACTGGGGAAGCTGATATACAAGGGAGTAGTTTATGACTTACATAGCAGAATATCCCATATATCATTGACATTCAATCATGGAAAGATATGTGAAAAGAAAACATTCTGATGGCTTTAAGAAATTTCAGGAGGAAATTTCTGCTGAGACCCAGGAAAAAACTGCTGCTCTAAAGAGAACTACTCATGTTCTGGATTGTTTTTCATAGTTGAAGATTTTAATTACCAACTCAGAACCATTTGCTTTAAGTTATTAGATCAGTGTGAATCTGAGTGTGAATCTTGTTTCCTGACTCTGCAACAACAGTACAGTAGAAAAGGCAAAAGTTTCACTCCAGTATGGGTATCCTGGGCTATCACTTCTAAATCAAGTTTTGCTTCAGCAGGCCATCTTACTCCTCCCATCTGCATATATTCTATTTCCTTGAAATTATTTCAAGTTCCTATCTCTGGTAGGCACACATACATACACACATAGTTTCTCAAATCTCAACATAAAGTAGAATGTCACCAATAACAATAACAAACCTAGTAAAAGGATCAAAAGTTCCTCATTGGGCAGTACACATAATATACTTTGAGAGAGAAAAAAAATATTTTTAGACATTAAAGAAACACTTTACAAAACACTTTCAATGTCTTTCAAAAAGGAAGGACTTCTGTCAGAAAATGTCTTTTACCAAACTATTTCTTTAAAATGTCTAGAAAAGAAAGTTCTTTAGAATTCTCAATTACAGGTTATGCTTGGAATTTATTTGTCGATTCCGTATTTTCTTAATGGCTGCTTTTACCTCTTGATTCCTCAGTGTATAAATAATGGGATTCAATAAGGGTGTAAAAATTGTGTAAAAAACAGAAAGTATCTTATCAACAGAATATCTGCTGAAAGGCCACACATAGATGAAAACACAGGGTGCAAAGAATAAAGTGACTACTGTAATATGAGCTGAAAGAGTGGAGAGAGCCTTGGAAGACCCACCAGAGGACCGATGCCGAACAGAATAGATTATGATTGTGTAAGAGAAGAGTAAAAGTATGAAACATATGAGGGACAGAAGCCCACTATCAGCAATTACTAGGAGCTGTATCACATAAGTGTCTCTACAGGCAAGCTTAATTACCAAGGGAAGGTCACAAAAGAAACTATCCACTGTATTGGGTCCACAGAAAGGCAAATTCAACATAAATGCCATCTGGCTTGATGAGTGAATAAAACCAACAGCATAAGAGGTTAATATCAATCCCAAAAGCACCCGATGGTTCATAATAGTCATGTAGTGGAGGGGTTTACATATGGCAACATATCTATCAATTGCCATGGCAACAAGCAGCATCATTTCACTCCCACCAAGAATGTGCATAAAAAACATCTGGGAGAAACAACCCCACCACGAGATAGTCTTGTGCTGCCGGAGAAAGTCCACAATCATCTTTGGGGTAGCAAAAGAGCCCAAGATCATGTCAATTAAGGAGAGATTTGCCAACAGAAAATACATTGGAGTGTGAAGACGTGAGTCAAAGGTCACAGTGATCAAGATGAGCATATTTCCTAATACAATTCCAATATATACCATAGAAAATCCAAAGAAGAAGAAAATTTGGAGATTCTGTGATTTGGTCAGTCCAAGCAAGATGAACTCAGTTACTACAGAATAATTATTCAGTTCCATTTTCTTGGGCCATGTTCCAAGTATTTGAAAGAAAGGAGAAAGAGAAATTAATTCTAATTATTTAATTGAAATATTGATTTCCAGTCCTTTTATGCAATATACTATAAAATTAATTACCCTCATATCTTTAGGATTTTAGAAGGAAGAAGCTGAATATTATTATATATGGCATATACTTTACAAACATTGTCTCATATAATTATCACAACAAGCCTGGGAGGTAGAAGCTGTTATTATTTCCTAGAGTAGAGAGAAATGAGGGAGTCAATAGTTTAGTTATTTGCCCAGAGTCATACAGTAAGAATCTGAGGTCAAATGTGAAATGCCTCTTTTAATTAGAATTTTGTCAGCTATAATATTTATTGCCCCCTAGAATGTGACAGATGCAGAAAGGAAAAATTGAAGGTTCTAGTAAACCAGAAACAGAAGCAGAATCTGGGAGAGGAAATTATCGGTGCTGTGTAATTATGCAATTCACACTCCCTGAGGTTTTAAAAATTGAAAACAATAATTTTTTCTTTTCATCTCCATTCCCACTTCTACGTGGGACATTTTCTAGTTCCTTCCTCCTCTGAAACAAGCTCCCATCAAAGCAAAAGAACAGAAATAGGAACCTGGAAAAATGAAGAGAGATGTAGTTCAATGCCTTCTTTAAAGGAATGGAGAGGGTAGAACTGAAAAACCATAGAAATGTGTCACAAAACATCCCATGAAAAATGATGAGCAGGATTCTATAAGAAAAAAAAAAAAAGAACCTGGAAATTCCTTCATGAACTCAAGCAAAGTGTATAAAAGTAAAAGCAATGTTCTGGGATGACCAGTTGTCAATGGCTTTGTTTTTCTCAGCAATATAGTGATCTACAACTATTCTGAAGATTTAGGATGAAAAATCCTATTCATACCCAGAGAAAGAACTGATTGTGTCCAAATAGAAATTGAAGCATTTTTTCTTTCTCTTTCTTTTTTTAAACTTTATTTATCTTGAGGGTTTTAATTTTAATTAGGGTGGGAGATCTATGTTTTCTTTCACAAGTGAATATTATGTAAAGGTTTTGCACAGCTTTACATGTAGTTTCCTAATTGTGGGTGAGAATAAGGCAGAGAACCTAGAACTTTAAAAAAAATTAATAAAAATTTGTTTTAAATGTAAGTGGGTGAATTATTAAAACAAATAAACAGATAGATAGATAAACAAAAACAGCCCATGAGATATGCTAATCTCTAAAAATCCCAAAAGATGGAATTAGGGAAGAGTGAGGAAAGGCAAATATAATAGTCTGCAATTCTGTTTTTATGCAATGCAAGGTCAGCTGAGGATTTGACTGAGAGCCTTAAGAATCAGGGACCTAGCTGAATCTTAAGATATTAAAAAATAATTCATTCTCTCTATACATAGCTGCACAAATTATCTGCTTAATGCACGGTGTCAGTCTCCTTTTCAGAAATTTTTACAGACCTCCCTATTTTTTGGCAAAATGAAGTCCAAGCTTTTCATTATCTTTGAACAGAAAGGATTTTCATCTTTCACATACCCAGCTTTGCCTCTCATCCCACTATGCCCACCTATCATAGAAGCAAAACATATAGATTGTAGACTTAGAGCTTAAAGAAATCTTTAAGGTGATATAGTTTATCCTCTTCATTTTTTATGGAAACTAAGCCTCAAAGAGATTGTGTTTTGCTTAAGGTTCCACAGGTGATAAGTGACTTAACTAGGAAATAAACAAGTGTTCTCTCTACAGCAATATGAATTCTTATTCATTTTTTTAGTTTTATTTATTTCATTTTTAACTTATGGAATAAAAACATTTCAATAACAGAATAATTTCTAAAAAGATGAAACTGCAAATCCATTGTGTACAATTTGCTATTTCTATTAAATATAATAAAGTTATCATGCAAATTTTTTCTTTTTTCCTGAGTGTAAATAAGAATGGTGCTTCCTCCATGCCTTTATGACATTTTTTTCTACTTCTGGTGAACCCCTTTTCATAATTGTTGCTATCTCCAACACCAATCCAGGTTATAATTCCTGAACCAGAATAGTACTAAAAAGTCTAGTATGGCCATATTCTGGGAGACTGATGACTCTAGATGCTTCTCCTTACCTAGTCTCATGGCTTCCATAGCTTTCTGAGGGCTCTCTTTTATAGTTCCACCTCCAAGCCAAATGGTTTTACCATGGTAGAAGGTCATCAGACCCACTATACAGGAATTACAAACCACTTTCAGGCCCTTTCTGCTATTTCTTCTAAGAAGGGAACTCCAAATCATTGCTAATAAGAAATAAGGCATTTTTGTTATTGCTGTAGGTCTGCACTGTCTCTTTACACAGGAGACCACTTCTCTTTCTTAATCTCATGGTGGGAAGACCTGATTTGAAGTAATATCATATTCCTAGGTTTAAGATGTTTTTTTCAACAGGTCATTTTTAAGCCCGTCTAAATATTTCCCTCAACACTGCCTCATACTATGTTCAAATGACTCAGTTTTTAAAATTTGTTAATATACACAATCAAAAACCATTTTTCCTGATGAATTCATAGTATATATAATCCCATCTCATTTATGAAAAACTAATTCCTCCATTACCATCACTATGCCCAAAAAAGAGTCTAAAAATCTAAGAACTCCAAAAGAGGTGTCCTCTCATAACAGATAATGGTCTAATGCAGGGCAGTTTTCTCTCCTCCATGCTCCACAGAAAGAAATGGAATTTTTATCACATTTATGAATAGATTTTGCAGACCAATATTTGACCCCACTGATTCTAGAATGATGGCAAATTCACGTAGCAGAAATGCCACTGGAGGTGGAAAGACTAGGAAAGATACCATGGACCCCTATATTGAATGTATGAAGAACAGTATGAAATGAGCAACCACCTTCTCCAGTCCCTGAAGCTGTTTACCAAGTTTTTAGTTGGTTTTCATTAGATTCTATGGCACTGAGAGGTGGAGATGGGGGTACAATGTAATTCAAATCCATAGTTTTGGAATTACTGTCAAGATATTAAGACTGTGATTGTCTCTCAAATTCTCAAAAAGCTTTATGTCCCAATCACCAGAAGATCTAGGACAGCAAAAGATCTGATTTAGGAAAGAGACAACATAGTGAAAAGGAAAGAGCACAACACTGCAATCAGTGTGATTCTCATGTGATGTTAGATGTTATAGCTCTTTAGCTAGAGATCAGAGAAGTACTTTAAGAGTTGCAAATTGCTTTTCACCTATTATTTCATTTCATCCTTATAACATGAGGTAGGCACCATTTTTATGACCATTTTATAAATAAGAAATTGAAACTGAAAAGGGTTGTGACTTCTGCAGACACACAGCTAGGAAATGTTTTCTCTATTAGATTTACATTTGCTTAAGAATAGATATTGTCTTTTACTTTTATCCTGATCCCCAGCTCTTAACACAGTGCTTGATATATAGTAGATGCTTAATAAACATCTATTCTGTTCAAATTTCTGATTTTCCTGACTTTAAATACAATCGCATCAGCCACTATACCACCTAGCTATTTTGTCTGTCTGTCTGTCTTTGCTGTTAACTGTCACTGTTTTCTCTGGTACTCCATACTTCATCTTCCTTAGAGATCTTATTTTCAACAATTGTAAAATGAGAGCATTGTTGATAATCTCTTCAATTATTTCCATCTCTGAAGCCTATGACCCTTCTTTAGCACTTATAATTGCTTTTTTTTTTTTTTAACAGTTTCAATTCTGACTCAATATTGACTCCTCCGATCCCTTCTGATCCTATCTATTCTAACACATTGCATATATTTTTTTCTATATGCAGCCTACCTATACAGTTCCATTCTTCATGATCCAATATGCTCTTATATTGGTTAAAATATTTAATGCTATTTTATTCACCTACCCCTTGTGTTGAAGGCTTCCAGGAATTCAAATATTTAGCATTAATGATAATATGGAGATTGAATGCAGTTTAATGGTGTCCTTTTAAAAGTAAAAACATATGAAGATAGAGAGATATATAGAGAGTTCTAGAGAGAAAATTGATAAAAATTGATAAATTTATATGAGAGAAACAAAATGTATAAGGGAAGAAAAAGAAAATAATTAATATATCCAGGAAAGAGTGATGATAATGAGAAAGATGATGCAGCACTTGGAGACCTGAAAATACCCAACTGGCAATCAAAATCAAATGGGAATTACTAAAAACACCAATTTGTTTTTTCCTCCATGATGCCAAGAGAATATTTGTATTGACATTACATCATAAACAACATTCATGGATTTTCCTGGGAAGAGCAATTAGCATTATCAAAGATAGGTACTAAATTTCTAGATATATCTTCATAATGGTAGGACATGCTTGGAATGCATGAAACTGGCAGAAATTTACTCCATTCAAAATCTCCATCTTTGTGTCTGTTAAATTTTATAATGCAAGTAAAACCTTCATGATCATAGTTGTATCTGTGCTAATACTTAAAGTATAGGTAGAAGTTCAATAAGCAGAAATGAGAAAGCAAGTATTTCAGATACAGGAAAAAATGTGAACAAAGGGAGGAAGGTGAAATGGATTCTATCCAATTTTAGACAGAGTATTTGACAGGGCACTTGGGAGTAAAGTGATATGGAGTTAAAAAGTAAGATGTGGAAAGATGGACATCTTTTTTACCTTGAGAATTACCACAAAATCGAGGTAACCTTGAAAAAAGTAGAGGAAAAGTTGTTCACAACTATTTACTTTTAGTATTTAGGTGATTCCTCATAGTGCTCAACAAAGACCTAATAGTGGATTCTAAGTCTATTTTTCATGCTTGTATTATGGGACTATGAGCAAACAGACACAACAAAGTGATGGATCAATGTCTTTATTCAAAAACATTAAAAAGCAATCCCAAATTCATTTTTGCCCAGGTTATAAAATAGAAAAAAATGTCCTGTCAAATTGTAGTTAAAATACATCACTGACTAAATCACACTTTTTATCAGCATTTTTTGTTGTCATGTAGTGAGCCAAAAAACATTAAGTGTATACTCCAAGTCCAAGTTCAGTGTTAAGCAGTGAAGATATAAAAGCAAAAAACAGTCCCTACACGTAAGGATCTCACACTTTAATGGGAAGGCAATATGCAAATAACTTATGTACAAATTAGTTACATACCGAATATATTTTAAAATTTGACAGAGGGAAGGAAATAGAATTAAGAGTAATTGGAAAATCTTCATATATATATATATATAGCCACAGCAATCATTCCCTCACAGGATTCCTAGGAAGCAGAAGGACAACTATATATGGTTCTTTATTTTCATTTTGGAATGAATAAATGAAACCCACAGCTGCCAAAATAGTGTTTCTAAAGCACACAACTGACTATGTCACTCCTCTATTCAGAAAACACCAGTGACTCCTTATTATTTGTAGGTCAAATACAACTTTTGACATTTAATGTCTTTTACACCTGGCTCCAACCTCCATATTATTCATAATTCCTCTTCACATAGTCTTTATCCAAAAATGGCTATTCTTTGGACATAGAATTTCATCTCATACCTGTGTGACTTTGCACACACACACACACACACACACACACACACACACACACACACATTCTTCATGCCTGAAATATCCTCCTTCCACAACACCATCCTTTACTATCCCTCAACCATTTCAAAAATCAGATCAAGAGCCACCTCCTACATAAAAGTTTTTCTGATACTGTTGACTACCAGTGCTCCTAAAACAAATTACTTTTTAATACTGATATATTTAAATATAGTTTCCCCAGATAAAGTAATAACTCCTTGAAGTCAGGAATTACTTTGTTTTTCTCTTTGAATCCCTAGTACCTGCATAAATCTTGACAGAATGGGTGTTCAGTTAATGTTTGTTTACTAATTAAGATCTGATGATAAGTGATCAGCTAAAATATAACTGCTAAAGGATATTTTAACATGACATGGTAAAATGGGAGATGTGAAAAACTGGAACACTAATGGATTGTTGGTGGAGTTGTGAAATGATCCAATCATTGTGGAGAGCAATTTAGAACTATGTCCAAAGGACTATAAAATTGCATATCCTTTCATCTAGCAGTGTTTCTAATAAGTCTATAGGACAAAGAGATCATTAAAAAAAAGAAAAAAAATCCACATGTGCAAAAATGTTTTAACAAGATCTTTTTGTAGTTGCAATGAATTAGAAATTGAGAAGATGTCCTTCAGTGGGGGAAATAACTGAATAAGTTATGGTATGTGGATAAAATGGAATATTATTGTTCCATAAGAAGTGATAAGTAGACTAACTTCAGAAAAAAGCCTGGAAAGACAAGAACTGATGTTAACTTAAATGAGCAGAACCAAGAGATCATAGTGTATAGTAACAACAAGATTATGAAATGATTACTATGATGGACTTGGTTCTTTTCAACACTGAAATGATTCAAAGCAATTTTAATACAAAGTACCAAAGGAAGGAGCCAAGATGGCTGAGAAGGCACAAGTGACTTTCCAAGCTCCTCTCATACCCTCATTACAAATTATTAAAATCAGCCTCAAAAATAGCGCTTGACTGATACAATTCACAAAGATTGGAGGTACAACAATTTACTAGCCGAAGATAATCTGGAAGATCACCAGAAAAGGTTTGTTCTGAGCTGCAGGAGCAGACCAGTGCAAGCAGGGAAATAGGAGAGGCTAGCAAACGGAGCAGACCATGGGTATAGGTGATCTCCATGGCTGGAAAATTTACAGAGTGGACTGTGCCACAGGTTGGCTGCTCTGCTTTGGTTGCAAAGCAGTAGACCAGCAGAGAAATTAAAGCTAAAGGTAGAAGGTATTCTATAAAATGCCAGAACCTAACAGGATCTGGCTATACCTCCCCAAAACCAGAAGTGAGTGACTCAGCACAGTCCACAGCACAACTGTGCAGCATCATTATGCAGCACGGGGGGGGAGAAGGGTGATCCAGGGCAGTCACAAATCTGCATAGCAGAGGGGCACAGCCTGGGACAGCCTATAATCTGCACAGTACAGGGCTTGGCCTGGGGCAATAGAATTTTAGCAGCACGACTGTGCTCCCCAGGGCAGAGGCACTTCAGATGTTGGTTGGGGATATTTGCAGGGCAAATGCCAATACCCCCAGTGGGCTTCTGCCTCAGGTAGTGGCACTTTCACTGCTCAGCCTCTAGCCCCAAGACAGTTGCTAATCCCCACAGCAGGGCTCTTTGCATTCTGTACTCAGTAGTGTTACCAAGGCCTGAGTCACTTCCAGTGTGGAACTTTCCCCAGAGCACTCCCACAGCCTGGCCACTCTTTGTAGCCCATTTGCAGGACACCTACTCTCCATATATCTATCCCTGCTCTGCAGAGGAAGCTGGTAACCTCCTTACCCTGAAGGCAGACCCTAAAGGCTTTTTTAAATAATGAGTGAAAAAAGCCAAAAGGATGATCAATAGCTTCTATACAGAAAGAGAGCAGGTTTTCACCCCGAGGAGACTAATAGCAGATAGTCTCTAGACAAAACCACAAAGGAGGATGTAAGCTGGTCCCCATCACACAAGGCTCTCCTAGAAGAAACTATAAAAAATCTTAAAAGAGAGCTAAAAGAAAAATGGGGAAAGAAAAGAGAAGCTATGCAAGAGAGTAACAACTTCCTGAAATGTGAATTGGAAAAGGTAAAGAACTCCCAGGAAAATAGGAATTGTGAATTGGAAAAGATAAAGAACTCCCAAGAAAGTAGGAGTTGTGAATTGGAAAAGATAAAGAACTCCCAAGAAAGTAGGAAAAAGAAAATAACTTAGTAAAAAAAAATAGTGAAATGGAAAAAAATTCCATGGAGCAAAACAACTCATTTAAAAACTCAATTGGACATATACAAAAAGAAGTTTAAAAAGCTAATGCAGAAAATAACTCATTAAAAATCAGAACTAAACAAATAGAAATGAATGATTCATTGAAACATCAAGAATTAGTCAAAAAAATTAAAAATTAGAAAAAATGTTAAATATCTACTTGGAAAAACAGTAGATGGAAAATAGATCTAGGAGAGATAATCTGAGGATTATTGGACTTCCCTAAAATTATGATGAAAAAAAGAGCCTAGATATTATTTTACAGGAAATCATCAAAGAAAAGTGCCCAGATATAATAGAATCAGAAGGTCAAATAGACATTGAAAGAATTCATCGAACACCTTCTGAAAAAGACCTTAAAATAAAAACTCTAAGATATATTGTGGCCAAATTTCAGAACTATCAGACTAAGGAAAAAATCTTACACTCAGCCAGGGCAAAAAAAAAAAAAAAAAAAAAAAAAAAAAAACAATTCAAATACTGAGATGCCATAATAAGGATCACTCAAGATCTGGCTGCCTCCACATTAAAGGATCATAAGGCCTGGAATCTGATATTCCTAAGGCAAAAGAACTTGGAATGCAACCAATAACAAACTACCTAGCTAAGCTGAGCATTTTCTTCCATGGAAGAAGATCAACATTTAATGAAACTGATGAATTCCATTTGTTTCTAAGGAAAAACCAGATCTAAACAAAAAAAAAAAAAAAATTGGTCTCCAACCATAGGACTCAAAAGAAGCAGAAAAAGATAAAAGGAACTCTTGAGAATTGTATTTCTGTTGTGGATATACATAAAGACTACAATTATAATTTGATTTTACTGATATAACATAAAAAGGGAAGTAGAAATGGAAAGGGGATAATGTCAGAAAAAGGGAAAAGGGGAGATAAAAAGAGGGAAACTACATCCCATGAAGAGACAAAGGAAACTATGATATCTGAGGGACTTTAGAGAGGGGGGAGGAATATTGTGTGAATCTTACTCTCATCAAAGCTGCCTCAAAGAGAAAATAATTGACACATTTGGTTTACAGAGACACTTCTCTCACCTTATTAAAATGTGGAAGAGGAAAAGGGAAAAGGAAAAGAGTAATAAGGGAAAGTGATTCAAAGGTGGGGAGACAAACTGGGACCATTCACAATAAGATCAGGCGTGAAATAAGTTTGCTACTATCACCATTACTATTCAATATTGTATTAGAAGTGTTAGCTTTGACAATAAGAGTTGAGAAAGAGATTAAAAGAATTAGAGTAGGTAATGAGGAAACCAAATTATCACTCTTTGCTGATGATATAATGGTATCCTTACAGAATACCAGAGATTCTACTAAAAAGCTATTAGAAATAATCTACATCTTTAGCAAAGTTGCAGGGTACAAAATAAACCCACATAAGTCATCAGCATTCTTATATATCACTAACAAAATCCAACAATTAGAATTACAAAGAGAAATTCCATTTAAAGTAATTATGGATAGTATAAAATATTTAGGAATCTATCTGCCAAGGGAAAGTCAGGAACTATATGAGTAAAACTATAAAACACTTTCCACACAAATAAAGTCAGATTTAAATAATTGGAAAAATATTAAGTGCTCTTGGATAGGGCAAGCAAATAATATAAAGATGACAATACTACATAAACTAATCTATTTATTTAGCACTGTATCAATCAGACTCCAAAAAAACTATTTTAATGATCTAGAAAACAATAATAATAACACAACAACAACAACAACAACAAAGTTCATATGGAAAACCAAAAGGTCAAGAATTTCAAGGGAACTAATGGAAAAAAAATCAAATGAAGGTGACCTAGCTGTACCAGATCTAAAATTATATTATAAAGCAGGAGTTACCAAAACCATTTGTTGTTTGATAAGAAATAGACTAGTTGATCAGTAGAATAAGTTAGGTTCATAGGACAAAATAGTCAATAGCTTTAATAATCTCATGTTTGACAAAACCAAAGACCCCAGCTTTTGGAATAATAACTCACTGTTTGACAAAAACTGTTGGAAAAATTGGAAATTAGTATGGCAGAAACTAACCATTGACCCACACTTAACACCATACACCAAAATAAGGTCAAAATTGGTTCATGACCTAGGCATAAAGAATGAGATTACAAATAAATTAGAGGAACATAGGATAGCTTACCTCTCAGACCTGTGGGAGAGGAAGGAATTTTATTACCAAAGAAGAACTAGAGATAATTAGTGATCACAAAATAGAAAATTTTGATATATCAAATTGAAAAGTTTTTATACAAACAAAAGTAATGCAGAAAAGATTAGAAGGGAAGCAATAAACTGGGAAAACATTTTACAAAAGTTCTGATAAAGGCCTCATTTCCAAAGTATATAGAGAATTGACTTGAATTTATTAGAAATCAAGCCATTCTCCAATTGATAAATGGTCAAATGATATGAACAGACAATTCTCAGATGAAGAAATTGAAACTACTTCTAGCCATATGAAAAGATGCTCCAAGTCATTATTAATCAGAGAAATGCAAATTAAGACAACTCTGAGATACCACTACACACCTGTCAGATTGGCTAGAATGAGAGGGAAAGATAATGTGGAATGTTGGAGGAGATGTGGGAAAACTGGGACAGTGATACATTGTTGGTGGAATTATGAATACATCCAGCCATTCTGGAGAGTGGTTTGGAACTGTGCTCGAAAAATTATCAGACTGTGCATACCCTTTGATCCAGCAGTGTTACTACTGGGCTGATATCCCAAAGAGATTTTAAAGAAGGGAAAGGGATCTGTATGTGCAAGAATGTTTGTGGCAGCCCTCTTTGTAGTGGCCAGAAACAGGAAACTGAGTGGATGCCCATCAATTGGAGATTGGCTGAATAAATTATTGTATATGAATCTAATGGTTTATTATTGTTCTGTAAGAAATGACCAGCAAGATGATTTCAGAAAGGCCTGGAGAGACTTAATAAACTGATGCTGAATGAACTGAGCAAGACCAGGAGATCATTGTGTACTTCAACAACAATACTATATGATGATCAATTCTGAGGGATGTGGCCCTCTTCAACAATGAGATGAACAAAATCAGTTCCCATAGAGCTGTAATGAATTGAACTAGCTACACCTAGCGAAAGAACTCTGGGAAATGAGTATGAAGTCCTTCATGGAATTCCTAATTCCTGTATTTTTGTCTGCCTGGATTTTTTTATTTCTTTGACAGGTGAATTGTACACTATTTCAAAGTCTGATACTTTTTGTACAGCAAAATAACTGTATGGACATGTATACATATATTGTATTTAACTTATACTTTAAGAGATTTAACAACCTGCCACCTGGGGGAGGGGGTGGGGAGAAGGAGGGGAAAAATTGGAACAAAAGGTTTTGCAATTGTCAATTCTGAAAAACTACCCATGCATATATCTTCTAAGTAAAAAGCTATAATGAAAACAAAGAAAGAAAGAAAGAAAATTACTACAATGAAAAAGAAAAAGAGGTTGACAGTAAAAAAAAAAGTGTCAACCACATCTAAAGAGAGAAATATGGAGTCTGAATGTGGATCAAAGCACAATATTTTCACATTTTTGTTGTTGCTGTTATTATTTATTTGTTTTTCTCATTTTTTCCATTTTGATCTGATTTTTCTTGTACAGCATGATGAATAAGGAAATATGTTTAGAAGAATACAAAATATTTAACCTATATCAGATTGCTTGCCATCTTCAAGAGGGAGGAAGAGGAGAGAGAGGGAAAAAAGATTGGAACACAAAATTTTACAGAAATGACTGTTGAAAATTATCTAGAAATGTAATTTTTAAAATAAAATATTATTCAAATAAAAATTACAATGCAAAAAACATGACATGGTAGAAAGAGCACTAAATTGATATCAAACGACCATGATTTTGATTCTTACTATTGCCATTCACAACTTATCTTAATTTAGTCAAATAATATAATTTCTTCCTGTCTTGTCTGTAACCAGGATACCATTCCCTACCTCATAGTGTTTTTGTATTGAATTTATTGCTTATTTTCAAGTGCTATCAATATGTGAACTAAGGAGCAAAATAATTACAGCTTGGCACAAATAAGATACTGATCAGGGCAGCTATGTGGAGCAATGGATAGAGCTCTAGGCTTGGAGGCAGAAAATTCTCAATTCAAATATTTTCTCAGACAATTAATAGCTGTGTGATCCTGGCCAAATAATTTACCCTCTTTTTGCCTCAGTTTCCTTATCTATAAAATGGGATAATCTTAGCATTTACTTCACAAGTTTGTTGTGAGCATCAAATGAAATAAGAATTATGAAGCACAAAGCACAGTGCTTGACACACAGTAAGGAGTATATAAATGTTTATAAAATATATATATATATGTATATATATATATATACATATATATATATTATATATACTAAAAATTACAGATAAAATTACAACACTGAAAAGAACCTCATTGGTCATTCTTGTCAATTATTCAATTTTCTACACTGTTCCTGAAAAGTAGTAATTGATATTTCTTTGTTTATCTTGAGAGAAAGGAATTCTAGTAATCCCTAAGGCTACATTCACTGAATGAGTAGGTAGTGCTTTGATTAATTCCCTAATAATTACATATATTTTTCTCATGCAAGATGAAAGAATTATGCTTAGAGCAATAATATAGCTCTAGAAGGCTGAGAGGTAAGGCTCACTAGAGAAAGAATGAGAACAATTTTTGCCAGATTAAATAAAGGTTGTGCTAAAAATCTATGCTATATATACTAACTATATCTCATGCCTGATATTCATTACTTCTTCAAATCTGTATCTGATTTCTTTAGCTTTCTCCAATACAGCTAAAATCCCACATTTTAAGAAGTCTTTCAAAACTTTTTTAAAACTAGTGCCTCCCCTGAGATTATTTCCAACATATCAAATATATGTGTATCTGTGTATATATACATACATCTATATATACATGAAAACACATGCACTAACACACATATCTTATTTATGCATGGTTTGCATGTTGTCTCTTCTATTAAGATTTTGCCCAAGGATTGACTATTCCTTTCACTGGATCTTTAATGCTAAGCACAATGACTTTCCCATAATAGATGCTTAATCAATTCTTGATGACTATGTTTACTTTCTTGTTCCTTGCTTTTTTTGCTTCTTTTGCTATATTTTGAGTTTCAAATTGTCTCTCTCACTCCAACCAAGATAGCTGAGAAAATAAGAAAATTCCAAGATCTCCAGATTTTCCCCACAAACAAAACAAAATTGTATCTCAGGAATAACATAGACTGGAGAAAAACAAATAAGACTTGAGGCAGAATAGGGACCCTCTCAAGACAATTGAAAAAGATCAGAAGAAGGATGGAGCCAAGAGATGGAGAGGACACACATGTCTTTCTGATCTCTCCTTTACCCTCAAACTAGTTTTAAAAAACTCAGCCTCAAATTAGTGCTTGACTGTCAGAGGCCACAAATATTGGGAGTACAACACATTACCAACAGAAGATAATCTCAAAATTCACCAGAAAAGGTCTGTTTTTGCTCATGGGCAGGGATGTTTAGGCCAGGCACAGCTGTCAGGCAAGTTGGTAGTGAGATCATGAGAAACATCTCACACTGAGCAGACACAAGAGGTGGCGGGGTGTGGTCTCTTTGGGGAGAGAATCTGAGGGGAGGGCTTTACCAGTGTCAGCTACTCTGTTCTGAAAGCAAGCAGTAGATCAGTAGAGAAGCTATAAACACAGAGCATAAAGACTATAACCCCAAAATGCTAGAGTCTCTTGGGACCTGACCATACCTATCCAGCACTGGGAGGGATTCAGCAAGATCTCACAGTGTAACCACTAATCCCAGCACAGATGCTAACCCAAGCTCAGCCACTGCGGTACCATTGCCACTTCACTGCTACTTCCTATTATCCACAGAGGCAGTGTAGAAATACCCTACTATCCCATAAGCAGGCTGCAGTGTATTTTTGTTTTTTGTTTTTGTTTTTGTTGTTGTTGTTGTTGTAAAAATGAGTAAAAAGGCAAAATGGGCTCAAACTATAGATCGCTTCTATACTGAAAGAGAATAGATTTTAAACCTGAGGAGACTAAAAACAGTTTGTCTCTAGATGAAAACCCAAAGTTGGATATGAGCTAATTCCTATCACATAAGGTTCTCATAAAAGAAATTAAAAAGGTTCTTACAAGAGAGGTAGAAGAAAAATGGGGGAAGAAAAGAGAATCTTTGCAAGAGGGTCTGGATAAAGCATGTAACACATTAAAAGATAGAGTGAAAATGTAAACAACTCCCTGAAAAACAGTATTCATGAATTGAAAAAAGAAAATAACTCCTTAAAAAAAATAAAATTGGCAAAATGGAAAGAAAAAATCCATAGAACAAAACAACTCATTTAAAAACTCAATTGGATAATAACAAAAAGAAATAAAAAAGTAATGATGAAAATAATTCATTAAAAATCAGAATTGAACAAATGGAAATGAATAACTTGAAGAGACAACAAGAATCAGTCAAGCAAAACCAAAAAAAAAAAAAAAAAAAAAAAAAAATTGAAAAAAAATGTAAAATACCTAATGGGGAAAACAACAGACCTGGAGAATAGATCTAGGAGAGATAATCTAAAGATTATTGGACTCCCTGAAAATCATGATGAAAAAAAGAGCCTAGACACTATTTTTCAGGAAATCATCAGAGAATTGCCCAGATGTTATAGAAACAGAAGGTAAAATAGACAGTGAAAGAATTTATCACTCATCTACTGAAAGAGATTCCCAAATCAAAACTCCAAGAAATATTGTGGCTAAATTCCGGAGTTATCAGACCAAGGAAAAAATACTACAAGCAACCAGAAAAAAAAAATCAAATACTACGGAGCCACAATAAGGATTACTCAGGATCTAGCAGTGTCCAGATTAAAGGATCAAAGGGCATGGAATCTGATATTCTAAAAGGCAAGTGAACTTGGTATGTAGTCAAAAATAACTTACCTAGACAAACTCAGCATTTTTTTTTCCCAGAGAAGAAGATGGACATTCAATGAAATAGGTGAATTCCATTTATTTCTGATGAAAAAACCAGAACTAAACAAAAAGTTTGACCTCCAAATATAGGACTCAAGAAAAGCATAAAAAGGTAAAAAGAACTCTTGAGCATTGTATTTCTGTTTTGGGTATACATAAAGAATACATCTATAATTTGGTTTTACTGTTATAATATCAAAAAGGATCTGGAAGTGGAAAGGAAATTATACCAGAAAAAGGGGAAAATGGAGGTACTACATCTCATGAAGAGGAAAAGGAAATCTATTATATCTGAGGGAAAAAAGGGAGGGGATGAACATAGTGTGAATCTTATTGTCATCAAAATTGTCCCAAAGAGAACATATTAGACATATTTAGTTTACATAGAAACTTCTCCCATCTCATTGAAAATTTGGAGGGGAAAAGCTAAAAGGGAAGGAGTAGGCTAAATAAAAGGGAATACAGGAATTGTAAGGAAATGTTTAAGTAAAGGGGAGGGACTCTAATGGGGGGGGGGGAAGGGTTCCTAAAGTGTGAGGGCTGCATGATGCAAGTGGTGCTTATAAGTTTAATACTGGGGAGGGGAGTAAGGGAGAAAGGAAAGATAAAAGCATAATCTAGGGTTAACAAGATAGTAAGAAATAGAGAATTAGTAATTTTAACCATAAATGTGAATGGGATAAACTTCCCCATAAAGTGGAAGTAGATAGCAGACTGGATTAAAGGCTAGAATCTTACAATATGTTGTTTACAGGAAATACACTTGAAGCAGATTGATACATACAGACTAAAGGTAAAAGGCTGGAGCAGAATTTACTATGCTTCAGGTGAAGTCAAAAAAGCAGGGGCAGCCATTCTGCTCTCTAGATCAAGCAAAAGCAAAAACTGATCTAATCAACAGAGATAAGGGGGGGGACATTATATTTTGCTAAAGGGTAGCATGGATAATAAAGCAATATCGGCACTAAACATATATGCACCAAGTGATATAGCATCCAAATTCCTAAAGGAGAAGTTAAGAGAGCTCAAGAAGAAATAGACAGCAAAAATATAATAGTGAGAACTCAACCTTGCACTCTCAGAATAGGTAAATCAAACCACAAAATAAACAAGAAAGAAGTCAAAGAGGTAAATAGAATATTAGAAAAAAATTGATATGATAGATCTTTGGAGAAACTAAATGCAGCAGAAAGGAGTACATTTTCTTCTCAGCAGTTCATGGGACCTATACAAATATTAACCATAAGATAGGATGTAAAGATGGCAAATTAAAATGCAGAAAGGCAGAAATAATAATGCATCCTTTTCAGATCATGATGCAATAAAAATTACATTCAATAAAAAGCCAGGGGAAAACAGACCAAAAAGTAATTGGAAACTAAATAATCTCATCCTAAAGAATGAATGGGTGAAGCAGCGAATCAGAGACACAATTAATAATTTCACCCTAGAAAATGACAATGATGAGATGACATACCAAAATGTATGGGATGCAGCCAAATCGGTAATGAAGGGAAATTTTATATCTCCAGAAGCTTACTTGCATAAAATAGAGAAATAAAAAAAATCTATGAATTAGGCTTGCAACTAAAAATTCTAGAAAAAGAGCAAATTAAAAACCCCCAATCAAACACTAAACTTGAAATTCTAAAAATAAAAGAAGAGAGTAATAAAATTAAAAGTAAAAAAAAACAAAAAACAAAAAAAAACTATTGAATTAATAAATAAAACTAAGAGTTGATTACTTGAAAAAAAACCAATAAAATAGATAAACCTTTGGTAAATCTGATTAGAAAAATGAAAGGGAGAACTTACCACTAAAAAAGAGAAAATTAGAACAATAATTAGGAATTTCTTTGCCTAAATTTATGTCAATACATTTGATAACTTAAATGAAATGGAAGAATACCTTCAAAAATATAGCTTGCCCAGATTAACAGAGGAAGAAGTAAATTAGTTAAACACTCTCATCTTAGAAAAAGAAATAGAACAAACTATTAATCAACTCCCTAAGAAAAAATCCACAGGACCAGATGGATTTACATGTGAATTCTACCAAAAATTTAAAGAACAATTAACTCTAATGCTATATAAACTATTTTTAAAAATTAGGGATTGAAGGAGTACTACCAAATTCCTTTTATGACACAGACATGGTACTGGTACCAGGTAGAACAAAAACAGAGAAAGAAAATTATAGACCAATCTCCCTAATAAACATTGATGCAGAAATCTTAAATAAATATTAGCAAAAAGACTACAGAAAATCATCTCTAGGATAATATACCATAACCAAGTAGAATTTATACCAGGAATACAGGGCTGGTTCAATATTAGGAAAACTATTACCATAATTGACTATTTCAATAACCAAATGAAAAAAAACCATATGATCACCTCAATAGATGCAGAAAAAGCATTTGATAAAATCCAACACCCATTACTATTAAAAACACTAAAGACTATAGGAATAAATGGACTTTTCCTTAAAATAGTCAGTAGCATCTATTTAAAACCATCAGTAAGCATCATATGTAATAGTGATAAACTAGAACCATTCCCATTAAAATGAGGTGTTAAACAAGGTTGCTCACTTTCACCTTTACTATTCAGTATTGTATTAGAAATGCTAGCTTTGGCAAAAAGAAAAAAAAAAAAAGATGAAAAGAATTAGAGTAGATAATGAGGACACCAAATTATCACTCTGCAGATGATATGATGGTATACTTAGAGAACCCCAGAGATTCTACTAAAAAGCTATTAGAAATAATCCACAACTTTAGCAAAGTTACAGGATACAAAATAAAAAATAAATCCACATAAATCCTCAGCATATACAACACTAATAAAATCCAACAGCAAGAGATACAAAGAGAAATTCCATTTAAAATAACTGTTGATAGTATAAAATATTTGGGATAGTATAAAATATCTGCCAAGGGAAAGTCAGGAACTATATGATCAAAGCTACAAAATTCTTTCCACACAAATAAAGTCAGATCTAAACAACTGGAAAAAAATATTAAGTGCACTTGGATAGGTCGAGCGAATATAATAAAGATGACAACACTATCTAAACTAATGTATTTATTTAGTGCTATAACAATCAGACTCCTAAGAAACTATTTTAATGACCTAGAAAAAAAGTAACAACAAAATTTATCTTGATGAGATCTAGATAAGGGAGAACTAAATGAAATTAGGTTTAATTGAGATCTAGTGGCAGGTTCAGGGTACAGGTAGTCAACCCTTTGGATTCGGCTCAAGGATACAAAGGTAAATGAGGTCTAGTAGTGGCACAAGAATCCCCTGTAAAGAAATTTACAGACCCCAAAACCTAAATTGATAAAAGTGGTTTATTGTGGGATTTGGAAGTAAGGTTAAAAGATGTTAGGTAAAGAGAAGAAGACACCAGAGCAAGAATGGTTCCAGTAGGCAGAAATCCTTTGACATGGCAGGCATAAGGCTGCCATATTTGGGACCTCTGCAAAGAGAGGTCTTTAGCTTGGCTTTTTTATAATAGGGGCCTTCTGCTGCAAGCTGAAGAGGCTTGTGACTGGAGTCCCATGTTGGCTCTGGCCTGGGTTGCAGCCAAAGTTAGAATTTGAATTGAATTCAATGGGTTTTCTGACTGAGCCAGATAACAAAGATGAAAACTGTTTGTGTTTAGGGTGGAGCCCCTTCCCTGAGGCAGAGTCCAAGGAGGTTTTCCTTTTTTTAAGAGTTTTGGGGTTTCCTCCTCATTCCGGAAGAACAAAAAAAGTCAAGAATTTCACAGGAATTAATGAAAAAAAATCAAATGAAGGTAGCCTAGCTGTACCTGATCTTTTTTAGATTAATTTTATGTATTATTAATTATATTAATATATAATAATATATTAGTTATATTAATTATTATTAATATATTATATTTAATTATATTAATATATTGATTATATTAACTATATTATTAAGCACTGTTTACCAAAACCATTTAATATTGGCTAAGAAATAGACTAGTTGATCAGTGGAATAGATTAGGTTCATAAGACAAAATAGTCAGTAACTATAGCAATCAAGTGTTTGACAAACCCAAAGACCCCAACTTTGGGGATAAAAATTCACTATTTGGAAGGACGTCCAGCCAAGATGGTGGAGAGGATGCACACATCTGCTTAAGCTCCACTTTTTCTCTCAGAATAATTTATCTCATGAGAAGCCTCTGAATTAGTGCTTGACTGAAAACACACACACACACACACACACACACACACACAAATAATTATCAAGAGAAGATCTCCCTGAAAGTTGCCAGAAAACGTTTGTTTTTGCTCATGGGTGGGGAAGGTTTTAGATCCTACACAAACCGAGGGTAAGTAGCAGCAGCATATCAGAATAAGGCAGGCAGCTCACAGTCAAGCAGACCTGGGGGGGGAGGAGTGTGATCTCCCCTGTTTCTATGGAGAGAGCTTTAATACGGCTTTGACTACTTTGGCTACTGGCAGCAAGCCAGTAGACAAGCAGAGAAGCTAAAAATACAGAGGGGGGCTTCTCCCACTTCATTGAAAAGGGCAGGGAAAAGTGAAAAGGGAAGGAGAAAGCTAATCGGAAGGGAACACAGAAATTGTGATGAAAGAGGATAAGAGAGGGGGAGGAACTCTAAGGAGGGAGGAGGGATACTAAAAAAGGAGGGCTGTGAGAAGCAAGTGGTGCTCATAAGTTTAATACTGGGGAAGGGAATACAGGGGAAGGAAAGGAGATAATCATAAGCAGGGGTTCACAAGATGGCAAATAATACAGAATTGGTAATATTAACTATAATTGTGAACGGGGTAAACTCCCCCATAAAGTGGAGGCAGATAGCAGATTGGATTTAAAGCCATAATCCTACAATGGTATGACATCTTATTATTGTAATTTTCTTGGGTGAAGTTATTAATTATGTCTATGATTTGCTGTTTCACCCAATTGTTCTTTAGTATATTATTTAGTTTCTATCTGGCTTTTTATTGAATATAATTTTCATTTCATCGTTGCCTGAAAAGGATGCTTTTACTATTTCTGCCTATTTGCATTTGAGTTTGAGGTTTGTATGTCCTAATATGTGGTCAGTTTTTGCATAGGTTCTATGAACTGCTGAGAAGAAAGTGTTTACAGGAAACACACCTAAAGCAGAGTGATGCTTACAGAGTAAAGGTAAAAGGTTGGAGCAGAATCTACTATACTTCAGGTGAAGTAAAAAAAAAAAAAAAAAAAAAAAAAGGAGGGGTAGCTATCCTGATCTCAGATCAAGAAAAATCAAACATTGATCTAATTAAAAGAGATAAGGGGGGACATTATATCTTGCTAAAGGGCAGCATAGATAATAAATCAGGATCAATATTAAATATATATGCACCAAGAGGTGCAGTATCTAAATTCTTAAAAGAGAAATTAAGAGAGCTGCAAAAAGAAATAGACAGCAAACGATAATAGTGAGAGATCTCAATATTGCACTCTCAGAATTAGAAAAACCAAACCACAAAATAAATAAGAAATAAGTCAAAGAGGTAAATAGAATACTAGAAAAATTAGATATGATAGATATTTGGAGAAAACTAAATGGAGACAGAAAGGAGTACACTTTCTTCTCAGCAGTTCATAGAACCTATGCAAAAACTGACCACATATTAGGACATACAAACCTCAAACTCAAATGCAATAAGGCAGAAATAGTAAAAGCATCCTTTTCAGACAACGATGAAATGAAAATTATATTCAATAAAAAGCCAGATGGAAACTAAATAATATACTAAAGAACAATTGGGTGAAACAGCAAATCATAGACATAATTAATAACGTCACCCAAGAAAATTACAATAATAAGATGTCATACCAAAATGTATGGGATGCAGCCAAAGTGGTAATAAGGGGAAATTTCATATCTCTTGCATAAAGTAGAGAAAGAGAAGATTAATGAATTAGGCTTACAACTAAAAATGCTAGAAAAAGAACAAGTTAAAAACCCCCAGTCAAATGCTAAACTTGAAATTCTAAAAATAAAAGGAGAGAGTAATAAAATTGAAGGTAAAAAACTATTGAATTAATTAATAAAAGTAAGAGTTGGTTCTATGAAAAAAACACAAAAAATAAATAAATATTTAGTTAATCTGATTAAAAAAAGGAAAGAAAAAAATAAAATTGTTAGTCTTAAAAATGAAAAGGGAGAACTCGCCACTAATGAAGAGGAAATTAGAACAATATTTAGGAGTTACTTTGTCCAACTTTATGCCAATAAATTCGATAACTTAAGAGAAATGGAAGAATACCTTCAAAAATATAGCTTACCCAGATTAACAGAGAAAGAACTAAAGGGTCTAAACAGTCCCATTTTAGAAAAAGCAATAGAACATGTTATTAATGAACTCCCTAAGAAAAAATCCCCAGGACCAGTTGGATTTACAAGTGAATTCTACCAAACATTTAAAGAACAATTAACTCCAATGCTATATAGACTATTTGAAAAAATAGGGATTGAAGAAGTCCTACCAAATTACTTTTATGACACAGACTCATACCTAAACCAGGTAGCTTGAAAACAGAGAAAGAAAATTAAAGACCAATCTCCCTAATGAATATTGACGCTAAAATCTCAAATAAAATATTAGCAAAAAGATTACAGAAAATCATCCCCAGGATAATACACTATGACCAAGTAGGATTTATACCAGGAATGCAGGACTGGTTCAATATTAGGAAAACTATTAGCATAATTGACTATATCAATAACCAAATTAACAAAAAAGCATATGATCATCTCAATAAATGCAGAAAAAGCATTTGATAAAATCCAACATTCATTCCTAATTAAAATAATAGAGAGGATAGGAATAAATGGACTTTTCCTTAAAACAGTCAGGAGCATATATTTAAAACTGTCAGTAAGCATCATATGCAATGAGGAAAAACTGGAACCTTTCCCAGTAAGATCAGGAGTGAAACAAGGTTATCCACTATCACCATTATTATTCAATATTGTATTAGAAATGCTAGCCTAGGCAATAACCAATTAGATAAATCAGCCTCAGAAATAGCGCTGGACTGATAGATATCACAAGGACTGGAAGCACGACTTACCAGCTGAAGAGAATCTGGAGTTTCAACAGAAAAGGTCAGTTCCCAGGGGAGGAAGAAGAGAGGCCAGCACAGACGGCTGGGTGCTAGCACACTGCACTGATCGCGCTGGGAAGGGCTCTGGGATCAGAGAAGCCACTGAGATAAAGAAATCTGGCACAGGCTGTTAGCTCTTCTCTGCTTATAATATAGCAGTTCAGAAGGGAAATCTAAACACTTTAAAAATTCAGATGGATTAGATTTTCCCCGGATCCTGGAGATGACTCAGCAGATCTCGGCACCAGGGGGTGTGGCCCCTAGCTCTCACCTGTGACTAGTTAAGAGATTGAGAAGTGGGCTGATACGGCCCAAGGCAACACACACTGCCTAGCTCAGCTGAAGGCTGTGGAACTCAGCACCGGAAGCCCCAGAGAAGCAGAACCTTTGAACTAGGGACAGTGGTTTCTGGCAGACACTTCCAGTTTGAGCACAGGGGCTTTTCACGTCACCTGCTGCAGACATCCACGCCCCACTGGGACGCATAGGCTGGGCTTTGTGTAGCTTTTACTGTTCAGTCTCAAACCTCAGGGAAGCCACTAGAACACAGAGGCCGCAAAGTACAACAGTGCTGATCACCTCTGAGGCACTTCCAGGGAGGGGGTGGGGAACTCTCTCCCAGAGCTCTCTCTTAGCTCAGGCGCAGGAGCCGCTGCATCCATCCATTCTGGGAGGAAGCGGGTAAAGAAATAAATAAATAATATCCTACCCCAGGGACAGAACCCAAAAGATGTTTTAAGTATGAGCAAAAAGGCAAGAAAAACTATAGATTCCTTCTAAACAGAGAAAGAGCGGGTATCCAACCCCGAGGAAGTTAACAGCAGAGAGACAGCAGATAACAACATAAAGGGGAATGATTCCTGCCCCCCATCACATAACTCTCTCCTTGAAGAGACTCTTAAAAAATTAAGGGAGTTTGAAGAAAACTGGGGAAAGGAAAGGGAAGCTATGATAGAGAATACCAACGTCCTGAAATTGGAGTTGGAAAAAATAAAGAATTCACAGGAGATGCAGGGAAACAAAATTTGAGAATTAGAAAAGGTTAAAAAATCACAGGAAAGTAGGATTTCTGAATTGGAAAAGATAAAAAAGTCTCAAGAAAATAGAATTTCTGAATTGGAAAAAGAAAATAATTCTCAAAAAAAAATTAGGGAAATGGAAAAAAATTCAATAGAGCAAAACAATTCATTTAAAAATGAAATTGGGCATTTACAAAAAGAACTAAAAACTAAAAACTAAAAAGAAGAAAATAACTCCTTAAAAGTCAGAATGGAACAAATAGAAATGAATGATTCACAGAGAACCCAAGAATCAGTCAAACAAAACAAAAAAAAAAAAAAAATGAGAAGCTGGAGAATAACGTCAAATACTTACTGGGAAAATCTATAGACCTGGAAAATAGATCTAGGAGAGATAATCTGCAGATCATTGGACTTCCTGAAAACTATGACCAAAAAAAGAGCCTAGATTCTATTTTACAGGAAATTATCAAAGAGAACTGTCCAGAGATAATAGAAACAGAAGGGAAAGTAGATGTGGAAAGAATTCATCGAACTCCTTCTGAAATAGACCCTAAAAAAAGAACACCACGGAATATTGTGGCTAAGCTGCAGAATTACCACACAAAGGAGAAAATCTTGCAAGCAGCTAGAAAAAAACAGTTTAAATAATAAGGGTCACTCAAGATCTGGCTGCCTCCACATTAAAAGACAGAAGGGCCTGGAACCTGATATTCCGTAAGGCAAAAGATCAAGGACTGCAACCAAGAATGAACTACCCATCTAAGTTTAGCATCTTTTTCCATGGAAGAAGATGGTCATTCAATGAAACAGAGGAATTCTATATGTTTCTAAGAAAAAAACCAGACTTAAACAAAAAATTTGATCTACATGCACAAGACTGAAGAGAAACAGAAAAAGGTACACAGAACCCTTGAGAACTGTAACTCTGTTGTGGGTATATAAAAAGTACTCATGGATAATTTGATTTTACTGATATAAAAGAAAAAAAGGGGGGTGTAGTAAAGGGAAGGAGGTAGTTTCAGAAAAAGGGGAAGGAATGATAAAAAGAGGGAAACTACATCCCAGGAAGAGGCATAGAAAATACACCATATCTGAGGGAATTTAGTAAGGGGGAGAATCATTGTGTGAATCTTACTCTCATCAGAAGAGGCTCAAAGAGTAAATAATTGACATATTTGTTTTTCAGAGAATTTTCTCTCACCTCATTAAAAGGGGGGAGAGGAAAAGGGAAAAGGAAAAGGAGAATAAGTGAAGGGACTTGGAGGGAGGGGGGAGGGATACTAAAAAAAGGGAGGGCTGCGCATCACAAGGGGGGTCTATACACTGATGCATTGTTGGTGGAGTTGTGAAAGAATCCAACCATTCTGGAGAGCAATCTGGAATTATGCCCAAAAAGTTATCAAAATGTGCATACCCTTTGACACAGCCATACTACTACTGGGCTTATACCCCAAGGAACTACTAGAGAAGGGAAAGGGTCCTGTATGTGCCAAAATGTTTGTGGCAGCCCTTTTCATAGTGGCTAGAAGCTGGAAGATGAATGGATGTCCATCAATTGGAGAATGGTTGGGTAAACTATGGTATATGAATGTTATGGAATATTATTGTTCTATAAGAAATGACCAACAGGAGAAATACAGAGAGGCTTGGAGAGACTTACATCAACTGATGCTGAGTGAAACGAGCAGAACCAGAAGATCATTATACACTTCAACAATGATACTGTACGAGGATGTATGCTGATGGAAGTGGATTTCTTCAACATAGAGAAGAGCTAATCCAATTCCAATTGATTAATGATGGACAGAACCAGCTACATCCAGAAAAGGAACACTGGGAAATGAATGTAAACTGTTATTTTTACCTTCTGAATCCAACTCTTCCTGTGCAACAAAAAATTCGGTTCTACACACATATATTGTATCTAAATTATACTGTAATATATTTAACATATATAAGACTGCTTGCCATCCGGGGGAGGGGGTTGGGGGAGGAAGGGAAAAAATCTGAATAGAAGTAAGTGCAAGGGATAATGTTGTAAAAAATTACCCATGCATATGTACTGTCAAAAAATGTTATAATTATAAAATAAAATAAAAAATTAAAAAAAAAAAAAAACAAGGGGGTTCTATAAATTAAATATCGGGGAAGGGGATAAGGGGGTTAAAGGGAAAAAGCATAATCTGGGGATAATATGATGGCAAGAAAAACAGAATTAGTAATTTTAACTGTAAATGTGAATGGGATGAACGCTCCCATCAAATGGAGACGGATAGCAGATTGGATCAAAAATCAGAACCCTACAATATGTTGTCTGCAGGAAACACACTTAAAGCAGGGAGATACATACAGAGTAAAGGTAAAAGGTTGGAACAGAGCCTATTATGCTTCAGGTAAAGCCAAAAAAGCAGGAGTATCTATCCTTATGTCACATCAAGCAAAAGCAGAAGTTGATCTAGTTAAAAAAGATAAGGAAGCAAACTATATCCTGCTGAAAGGTAGCATAAATAATGAAGCCATATTAATACTAAACATATACGCACCAAGTGGTATAGCATATAACTTTCTAAAGGAAAAGTTAAGAGAATTGCAAGAAGAAATAGATAGTAAAACTATAATAGTGAGAGATCTCAACCTTGCACTCTCAGAATTAGACAAATCAAACCACAAAACAAATAAGAAAGAAATTTAAAAAGTAAATAGAACATTAGAAAAACTAGATATGATAGACCTTTGGAGAAAACTGAATGGCAATAGAAAGGAATATACTTTCTTCTCAGCAGTTCATGGATCCCATACAAAAATAGATTATATATTAGGACATAAAGATCTCAAAATTAAATGTAGGAAGGCAGAAATAATAAATGCCTTCTTCTCAGATCACAATTCAATAAAAGCTACATTCAGTAAAAAGTTAGGGGTAAATAGACCAAAAAGTAATTGGAAAATGAACAATCTCATCTTAAAGAATGACTAGGTGAAACAGCAAATTATAGAAACAATAATTTTACCCAAGATAATGACAATGATGAGACATCATACCAAAATCTGTGGAATGCATCTAAAGCAGTAATAAGGGGAAATTTTTTATCTTTAGAGGCTTATTTGAAGAAAATAGAGAAAGAGAAAATTAACGAATTGGGCCTGCAACTTAAAAATCTAGAAAAAGACCAAATTAAAAACCCCCAACCAAAAATTAAACTTGAAATACAAAAATTAAAAGGAGAAATCAATAATATTGAAAGTAAAAAAAAAAAAACTATTGAATTAATAAATAAAACCAAGAGTTGGTTTTATAAAAAAGCCAATAAAATAGATAAACCTTTGGTAAATTTGATCAGAAAAAAGAAAGAGAAAAATCAAATAGTTAGTCTTACAAATGAAAAGGGGGATCTTTCCACCAATGAAGAGGAAATTAGAGAAATAATAAGGAGTTACTTTGCCCAACTTTATGCCAATAAATTTGATAACTTAAGTGAAATGGATGACTTCTTCCAAAAACATAGGCTCCCTAGATTGACAGAGGAGGAGATAAATTGCTTAAATAGTTCCATTTCAGAAAAAGAAATAGAACAAGCTATTATTCAACTCCCCAGGAACAGATGGATTCACATGTGAATTCTACCAAACATTTAAAGAACAATTAGCCCCAATGTTATATAAATTATTTGAAAAAATGGGGGATGAAGGTGTCCTACCAAACTCCTTTTATGACACATAAATGGTACTGATACCTAAACCAAGTCGATCGAAAACTGAGAAAGAAAATTATACACCAATCTCCTTAATGAATATTGATGCTAAAATCTTAAATAAGATATTAGCAAATAGACTTCAGAAAATCATTCCCAGGATAATACACTATGATTGAGTAGGATTTATTCCAGGAATGCAGGGCTGGTATAATATTAGGAAAACTATTAATATAATTGACCATATTAATAATCAAATTAATAGGAACCGTATGATCATCTCAATAGATGCAGAAAAAGCATTTGACAAAATCCAACATCCATTCCTACTAAAAACTCTTGAGAGTATAGGAATAAATGGACTATTCCTTAGACTAATCAGGAGCATATATTTACGACCGTCAGTAAGCATAATATGCAATAGAAATAAACTGCAACCTTTCCCAGTAATATCAGGAGTGAAACAAGGTTTCCCACTATCACCATTACTATTCAATATAGTACTAGAAACGCTAGCCTCGGTAATAAGAGCCAAGAAAGAGATTCAAGGAATTAGAGTAGGAAATGAGGAAATCAAACTATCACTCTTTGCAGATGACATGATGGTATACTTAGAGAACCCCAAAGACTCTGCTAAAAAGCTATTAGAAATAATTCAAAATTTCAGCAAAGTGGCAGGATACAAAATAAATCCACATAAATCCTCAGCATTTTTATATATCACCAACAAAATGCAACAGCAAGAGATACAAAGAGAAATTCCATTCCAAACAAATGTTGAGAGTATAAAGTATTTGGGAATCCATCTACCAAAGAAAAGTCAGGAATTATATGAGAAAAATTACAAAACACTTGCCACAAAAATAAAGTCAGATTTAAATAATTGGAAAGACATTCAGTGCTCTTGGATAGGCTGAGCGAATAGAATAAAGATGACAATACTCCCCAAACTAATCTATTTATTTAGTGCTATACCAATCAGACTCCCAAGAAACTATTTCAATGACCTAGAAAAAATAACAACAAAATTCATATGGAAGAATAAAAGGTCGAGAATTGCAAGGGAACTAATGAAAAAAACTCAGAGGAAGGTGGTCTAAGTGTACCTGATCTAAAGCTATATTATATAGCAGCAGTCACCAAAACCATTTGGTATTGGCTAAGAAATAGACCGGTAGATCAGTGGAACAGATTAGATACAAAGGACAAAAAAGGGTACATCTATAGCAATCTAAACTTTGACAAACCCAAAGATACCAACATTAGGGATAAAAATTCATTATTTGGAAAAAAACTGTTGGGAATACTGGAAATTAATATGGCAGAAATTAGATATGGATCCACACTTAACACCATATACCAAGATAAGATCAAAATGGGTCCATGATTTAGGCATAAAGAGGGAGATCATAAATAGATTAGAGGAACAGAGGATAGTCTACCTCTCAGACTTGTGGAGGAGGAAGGAATTTATGACCAGAGGAGAACTAGAGATCATTATTGATCACAAAATAGAAGATTTAGATTACATCAAACTAAAAAGTTTCTGTATAAACAATACTAATGCAAACAAGATTAGAAGGGAAGTAACAAATTGGGAAAATATTTTTAAAAGCAAAGGTTCTGACAAAAGTCTCATTTCCAAAATATATAGAGAACTGACCCTGATTTATAAGAAACCGAACCATTCTCCAATTGATAAATGCTCAAAGGATATGAACAGGCAATTCTCAGATGAAGAAATTGAAACTATATCCACTCATAAGAAAGAGTGTTCCAAATCACTACTGATCAGAGAAATGCAAATTAAGACAACTCTGAGATACCACTACACACCTGTCAGATTGGCTACAATAACAGGAACAAATAATGATGAATGTTGGAGGGGATGTGGGAAAACTGGGACACTAATACATTGCTGGTGGAGTTGTGAAAGAATCCAGCCATTCTGGATAGCAATTTGGAACTATGCCCAAAAAGTTATCAAACTGTGCATACCCTTTGACCCAGCATTGCTGCTATTGGGCTTATATCCCAAAGAAATACTAAAGAGCGAAAAGAGATATATATGTGCCAAAATGTGTGTGGCAGCTCTTTTTGTTGTAGCTAGAAACTGGAAGATGAATGGATGTCCATCAGTTGGAGAATGGTTGGGTAAATTATGGTATATGAAGGTTATGGAATATTATTGCTCTGTAAGAAATGACCAACAGGAGGAATACAGAGAGGCTTGGAGAGACTTACATCAACTGATGCTGAGTGAAATGAGCAGAACTAGGAGATCATTATACACTTCAACAATGATACTGTATGAGGATGTATTCTGATGGAAGTGGAAATCTTCAACATAAAGAAGAGCCAACTCACTTCCAGTTGATCAATGATGGACAGAGGTAGCTACACCCAGAGAAGAAACACTGGGAAGTGAATGTAAATTGTTAGCACTAATATCTATCTGCCCAGGTTACATGTACCTTCGGCATCTAATGCTTATTGTGCAACAAGAAAATGGTATTTACACACATGTATTGTATCTAGGTTATAATGTAACACATGTAAAATGTATGGGACTGCCTGTCATCGGGGGGAGGGAGTAGAGGGAGGGGGGGATAATTTGGAAAAATGAATAAAAGGGATAATATTATAAAAATACAATAAATTAAAAAAAAAGAAATAACTCATAACTTTAGCAAAGTTGCACAACACAAAATAAATCCACATAAATCTTCAGCATTTTTATGCATCACCAACAAAATCCAACAGCAAGAGATACAAAGAGAATTTCCATCCAAAATAACTGTCAGTAGCATAAAATATTTGGGAATCTATCTACCAAAGGAAAGTCAAGAATTATATGAGCAAAACTACAAAACACTTTCCACACAAATAACATAAGATTTAAATAATTGGAAAAATATTAAGTGCTCTTGGATAGGCCGAACCCAACCACAGAAACTTAGTGTGGAAATAGAGGATAGTGAAGTTAAAAAAAAATCCTCTTCTAACCCAAAGAATAAAGTTAAATGCCTATCTACTCAGAAAGAATTTATAGTAAAACTCAAAAGAGACCGAAAATCAAATGAAAGAGATTGAGTGAAAACCAAAAAAAAAAAAAAAAAAAAAAAAAAAAAAAAAAAAAAAAAAAACTATCCAAGAAAAACAAGATTATGAAAAAAAATTTTTAATCAGTTGGAAAAGGAGATACCAAGTCTTAAAGCAGAAAATATTTTTTTTGAAAATTAGAATTTGGCAAGAAGACAGTGAAGTTATAAGAGAAAAAACAACAGACAAAATATGAAGAATGAAAAAATAGAAGAGAAAGAGAAACCTAAGAAAAAACAAAAAACATAATTGCACAACCTGAAAGCTGTGACCAAAAAGAGAATCTTGATATAGTAATAAAAAATAATCAAAGGCTAACAGGAGATAGGATATCTATGTAGATATTTAATATCTATTATATTCAATGGGGTTTATGGGATATTCAAGGTGGACTACCCCCTGTGGTATGAAGGCTTGTAATTCCTTATGAGAGCTGTTCATTCTCCTCTGGTGTTCACCTGGCAGTCTGCTCACTAGTGGCTCCAAGATGTTGCATTCACAGTGGCCACACCCAACAAACCATTGTGGGAGAAGAGCTAAATCAAGTTGAGGGTAATCCACAGTTTTAAATCTGATGTCTATTGTTGTAAGTTATCTAATATTCTATTTATCTCTTTGACTTCTTTCTTATTTATGTTTTACTTATATTTATCTAGTTCTGAAATTTGAAAGCTTAAGTCCACTACCATAGTTTTGCTATATATCTGTAATTTATTTACCTTTTCCTTTAAAAATATGGATGTTAAAGCATTGATCCATATCTGTTTAGTATTATTTCACTATCCCTTTAACAGATTGTAGTTTTCATGCTTATCTTTGTAAAATGAAATCTATTTTAGCTTTAATTTTGTCAGATCATGGTTGCTACTGTTGCTTTTTTATATCAGCAGAAGAATAATATATTCTACTCTTATATTTTATTTTTATTCTATATGACTTTCTCAATTTTAAATGTGTTTCTTCTGAATGGATGCCCATCAATTGGGGAATGGCTGAACAACTTATGGCATATGAATGTTATGGAATATTATTATTCTATAGGAAATGATCAGCAGGATGATTTTAGAAAGGTCTAAAGAGATTTATATGAACTGATGCCAAGTGAAGTGAATAGAACCAAGAGAATATTGTGCATAGCAACTGCAAGGTCATATAATCATCAATTCTGATGAATGTGGCTCTTTTCAAGGATGAGGGGATTCACATCAATTCCAATAGATTTGTAGAGAGAGCCATCTACATCCAGAGAGAGGAGTAGGGGGACTGAATGTGCATCACAGCATATTATTTTCATCTTTTTGTTTTTGTTTGCTTGCTTATTTTTTTCTTTCTCATTTTTTTCCTTTTTGATATGATATTCTTGTGCAGAATAATAAATGTGTAAACATATATAGAAGAATTGCACATGTTTAATATATATTGGAGAGGGTGTAGGAGGGAGGAAGAAAAAAATTTGGAACACAAAGTTTTACAAGGTTTTACAATATATCTGCATGTATTTTGAAAATAAAAATGCTATTATTAAATAAATTAAGTATACTTCTTGAAATATTGGTACATTCTAGGAGGTTTTTTTTATTCATTCTGCTATTTCTGTTTTATCAGTGTATTCATCTCATTCACTTTTAAAATTATAATAGCCATCCTACTTCCATCCTACTTCTCCCCATCATTTATACTTCTCTTTCTCATTTTACCCTATTCTTCCTCAGAAGTCTTATTCACTTTTGACTATTGTCTCTCTAATCCACATAACCTGCAAAGAGATCCTCCTTTTCCCCATCCACTTGCTCTCAAATTTCTCTGGAACTTAATAAAACTTTTATAATAAAACCAGCTGTATATATTATTTTCCTTTTAACCAAATTAGATTTTGACATAGTTGTCACAATGCCTACCCTCTATTCTTCTAACTACCTTCATGATGACACTATTCTTAAGTGTCACAAATATTTTCCAAAATAAGACAATAAAAAGATTAACTTTATTAAATCCCTTATGATTAATCTTCCATGTTTATCTTCTTATATTTCTCTTGATTCGTATTTGAAAGTCAAATTATCTGCTCAGTTCCAGTATTTCATTCAAGAATTTCTGAAAGTCCTTTGGCATGGGAGCTTTGAAACATAGCTATAAGGCTCCTGTGAGTTTTTCTTTTGTGATCTATTTCAGAGAGTGATCAACAGATTTTGTTTTCAACTTTTATTTTACTCTCTAGCTCCAAAACTTCACAACAATTTTCCTTAAATATTTCTTGAAGTGTAATGCATATTCTTTTTTTGACCATGACTGTCAGATAGTCCAACAATTCTAATATTATCTCTATTCTAATATTATCTGCTTTCAAGGTCAATTGTTTTCCCAATAAAATATTTCATTTTTTCTATTTTTATTTTTGTTTCATTATTTCTTGATGTCTTATGAAGGCATTAGTTTCACCTTGTCAAAATTGTTTTTTCTTGAGGCAATTGGGGTAAAGTGACTCGCCCAGGGTCACAGAGCTAGGAAGGGTTAAGTGTCTGAGAAGGGAATTGAAAACACTAATTTTACTCTAACATAGTAATGTCATTTTGGTCCTCTTTGAGAATGAAGGATGGCAACCATCCAACCAGTTTATCCTTCCCCCAAAAGGAATCTTGTCTTCAGAGACATAATTGTCTGGCTATATAGCTCTGGACAAAACATTTCCATTTTTTCTCCAAAATTAACTGCTCAGAACTATTCAACACCCAATCCTGGGCTACATTTATCCTAAAAGATTAAAGCCCTTCCCCTTGATAGATGCAGTAAAATGAAGAGGAATAAATAGTAATCAAACATCTGTATAAATCTGCTTCTCTCTAAAATCACTCTAAGGTCTCTTCTTAGCATAAGAAGAAAATCAGTCATATATATGCTAACTTTCATCCATTCAATAAGAATGTGTAAAGTCCCTATTATTCATAAGATATTGGTACTATATTAATGAATTCAGGGATGCAAAGACTTCCCCTAAAAAGCCCTTGACCTCAAGGAACTTATTTTCTACAATGGCTTGCATCCTTATTTAATCATTTACTTTCTTACATTAGCCTCTCCTGTACTGCTATAGAATCTATTATGAATTACTCAAGATTATTTATTACTTTTCTATAGAGTAGTCAGTTCTATATTTTAAAAAAAGATATCATTTATCCAATTATGTTGTCCAGGTGAATTAGAACAGAAACTGACATATAGTTGACACTTAATAAATGTTTATTTATTGATTGATAATATTACAGAAGTTGTTTAGATCTGTTGGCTCCTTCAATTAAAATAAAAGCCAATAATACATTCAATGAACAAGCCATTTTTAAAAGGTTCTTCTTTAAAATCCCTGTGAAACCAAGCTAACTTGTTATAATAATCCCCATTGCAATTTACTCATTGGTTATGACCTACTTGATCTCCAGTGCATCACTTTTGGGTCACGAAGTAAACAAATTGCTTTTGCTCAAGAAAAATAATTAATAATATAAAATGAGTAGTGGGAATATCATTACTATATGAGCGATGCAAAATATCTTAGAAACATCCCAATGAATAGTGTCATCTTTATGTTTTCCACCAGAGCTTATGAATAGAATCATATATGCCTACAGAAATATAGACATTGAGAGATTTTTCATGATCACTCAATGTTCTATTTCCTTAACTCCCCTTCTCTTTCAGTAGATGAGATGTACAACCTTAAAATGATACATGATAGATGGTGAGAATACCAAAACTAGTGAATTCAACTATAGATTTTACCTGCTTGTCAAGTATGAATTATTAAATATGGAAAAATATTGACTCTCAGAAGACAACGTGGATCTTCACAGTACTATATAAGGACAGCATTGTGGAAGCAGCCACAGGTATGACCTAGCAAAGAAAGGAAATTACAGGTGTATATATATATATATATGCCATGGTAATTCACTTCAGGACTACTAAAATAGTCTCAAGGATAAAGAAAGGAAAAGTTTATTTTCATTCTGAAAAGCAATTTCAATATACTGCCAAAAATGTCCAGGATTCCCTCATGCATTAGATTCAAAAGAATCACTAAATTAAGAAAATAGGTGCAAGTAATAGAAAGGCAATATACTTAAAGTGAAGCCATATTCTTCTACTCACAATTTGATACATCCTAAATTTTTCTTCCTATGGGACTTTTCAAGTTCAATAAACTCAATAGCTTAGGAGGGAGGGTATATGAAATACTACATGATAAAATGGAGTTCTGAATTTGCATTATAATTTTGTAGCTGGAAGAGACCTTAGGAGTCCTGCAATCCAAACCCTCTCACTTTACACATTAAGGAAACGAAGATATGTAAAGATGTCATAACTTATCTAAGGACATATATGTAATAAATGATAGGACTGGGACTAGAACCCAGGTCCTCTGACTGCCCCCCCCCATATTTACCACCTTTGTAACTTTTACAGGTCTTTAGTCTCTTTTGGGATATCTGACAGCCTTTCAGCTCTTAATCTTAAGATTGCATGACTGCTTGCTGTCCATATTCCTTCATGGTAAGTTCAGCTTTCAGCATCTGATGGGGTTCTCAAACTACGGCCTGCGGGCCAGATGGGGCCCGATGAGGATATTTATGCAGCCCGGCCTGATGGGTTATGGCAAATGGGCTGAGGGGCGGAAACAGAATGTAAGTTTTTGTTTTTACTATAGTCTGGTCCTCCAACAGTCTGAGGGACAGTGAACTAGACCCCTATTTTAAAAGTTTAAGGACCACTGTGATAGAAACTCCTTGTAAATTAAGAATAGAGGGAGGGTAGAGGCTCTGGAGATAATTTTATGGTTGAAAATCTCATTAAGAAAAAGAGAGTTTTATGTTCTTGGTCTGCTCATTGTTGGGGAACTTGGTTTTCAGTAAATGATATATGCTTGAGATAAATGAGATCAGTTTGGCTTGCACATCTGAAGAATTACTATTACCCTTTGTGCTGTTCACAAAGTAATTAAAAATAATAGTACTTTCTTGTGAAATGATTCAGTATACAGAAAGAAGAGAAGTATGAGGAAACCAATGGGAGACTGAAGAAAGATAAAAGGAGAAAAGACAGTTCCAATAATAGACTGATGGATATATAGGGGACCTTGGAGAGTATTGATTCCACTTCCTCATCTGATATTTGAAGAAGCTGAGTACCTAATAAATGAAGTAACTTGCTCATGAATATACACTGAATTATGGGCAGTGTCAGAACAACAACCCAAGCAGCTAGTATTCTAGTACCTGCTTCAGCATATATGATTTCATAACTCCATTGATAGCCATTAATCAACTTCTCTTCTAATTCTATTAATTTGCATTAATTATTAAAGACTAAAATGTATTTATATTTTTCTCATTGAAATGAATAATTGAGTGAGACTGGCATGGATAATTGTCTAGTGGTAATTGGCTAGTGATAATAGCTAAACTCTGGAATGCTGATTTTTCTTAAGTACTTTATCATGCAGATGCTCTTAAAATAAATTCAATTTAATTCATTATTTATTGAGCACTTATGTGTAAAAGGAATCCTAATTCAACCCTTAAATTTATTGATTCATTATGCATTTCCTTAAATTCATTAAAAGTTTCTTAATAAAGTCAGAGAGATGGATTAATATTGTATTGTTCAATTTGATACATCCTAAATTTTTCTTCCTATGGGACTTTTCAAGTTTAATAAACTCAATAGCTTAGGAGCCTTTCAGTATTAGAAATATTGTAAGACTAGAAAAATACAGATAATGGTATCCTAATTAATTTCTTCTTTCATAACATTATTGTGATTCATACACATGGAACAACCTATATGTTGATCTCTCTAAAAACCAGCTCTTTATCCTTTTTTATCTCTCCTAAAAATTAAATAATTTTAATAATTCATCTATGCTGTAGTTATTGTTAAGACATTTATTTTTTCAAGAGGAAATTAATAAAACTTATTTAGAAATAGCCATGTTCCTATAATTAGCTTTAAATCTGCATAGAAAAAAGTGCTTCTCTTTGAAGAAACCCACTTTCCTATCATTATATTTATGTTGATAAAGAAAAGCAGAATCAGATGTCTTTAGGGGGTTGGGATGCCTCATCTCTAAGATTCCTCAAATTTGATAATTCCACAATTTATGATCCCTGATAAAAGACTAAGTGCAATATGGGAAAGATGAGTTCAAAATCCTTTTTGGCAACACATTGTCTATGGAATTAGAGTCACTTGATTTATCAATCCCCAGGAATCTCTCTAAGACTATAAATTGCAAACAAGGAAGTGCCTCACCAAGAATTTTCTATACTAATAAAATCCTAGATGTGTTTGTGTGTGTGTGTGTTTTTAAACTATGTGATACTTGAATGCTTCAAAGAACTGTCAATTCTTCAGAATTTCTATAGATATTTCTTCCATAAATTAGAATACAGTTAAAGTGTGTTGGAACCAAGTCACATAGATTGTGAGAGCCTATTGCAAAATATTCAGTGTGAGCATCTATATGTCAGAAATTAACACTTTGTAAATAAGGGTTCAAATTACTATTTTGTTGATTGTTTAGAATTAAGAAAATTATGAGAAAATTAGTGATGCAGACTAAACTTAAAGTACACTAAGCATATTAAAAAAAATCAAAAAACAAAAACTTGGAGAGCCAGTGACATTTATCCATAGTTTAAAAGAAGGCTTCCTGAGTACTTGTGGCCAACAATAGTAATAAAATGATCATTAGCAGGTAATTATCTGCCAAACTTCTAGTGATAAATCTATTGGAATTTAAATTGGTATGTTCGAAGACCCAATATAGTTTACTTCACATGTCAAAGTCTTCCTTCAGGTTACAAATGTAGAGCTTCAATGAAATCTGTGTAGGAGGATAGATATACCTCAGTTATATTACCTGAGTAAATAAAGGCATTTTCAGCTCTACTTTCTATAAAGTCAAGCATTTTGCTGCCCAAATATAAATAACACAAATTTTGGAGTATTCAGATACCACTAGATTTAAAACCCATTTTGTTTACAATGTATAATTAAAGATTTTTACATCCTCATTTAAGATTTGAATGCTAACTTCTATCTACAGAAAAGTGATTCCTTTATAATTATCTCTCTTACAGGTCAGTTCAGAAGGGAAGAACTGAATCAATGGAACAGGGAAATCTCTCAATGGTAGCAGAATTCATTTTGCTGGGACTCACTGAGTCTCGTGAGTTGCAGATTTTCTTTTTCATATTTTTTGCCATTGTCTACACAGCCACTGTGTTTGGTAACCTCATTATCATTCTCACAGTCACCTTTGAACCTCATCTTCATTCTCCCATGTACTTCTTACTAGCCAACCTCTCATTCATTGATATGTCCCTGGCCTCTTTTGCCACTCCTAAAATGATCTATAACTTAGCCAGTAAGCACAGGACCATCACTTACCAGGGTTGCATGGCCCAGATGTTTTTCCTTCACCTCTTTGGTGGCAGTGAAATGATGCTACTTGTTGCAATGGCAATTGATAGATACATAGCCATATGCAAACCTCTTCATTATGCAACCATCATGAATTATCGTACCTGCTTTGGGCTTGTGCTGCTCTCCTGGATGACTGGTTTTGTGCATACCATGAGCCAAATGAGTTTTACAGTGACCTTGCCTTTCTGTGGTCCCAATGTTGTGGACAGTTTTTTTTGTGACCTTCCTCGGGTGATCAAGCTTGCCTGCCTTGATACTTATGTCCTAGAGCTATTAGTCATTGCAGACAGTGGGTTACTCTCCCTGATTTGCTTCATCCTCCTGCTTATCTCCTATAGCATCATATTAGTCACTGTGCAACTTCATTCCTCTAGTCGGTCCTCCAAGGCTTTGTCTACACTGTCTGCACACATTACAGTGGTAATTCTTTTCTTTGGACCATGTATCTTCATTTATGTGTGGCCCTTCAGTAGCATCTCAATGGATAAGACTCTTTCTGTGTTTTACACTATTTTTACCCCACTTTTGAATCCAGTCATCTATACTTTCAGAAATAAAGATATGAAGAGATCTATTAAAAAACTGAAAAATCAGCATGTGAGCTGCAGATTGACCTTTTAATTGATACATCATCATTGCAATCATTAGATTCAGCAGCATCATTATCTAAAGGACTTTAAATATATTTGTGCCAGACTTTGTAAAAAGAAGTTGGATTATCCTTATCCTTATCATTCATAAGCTTGTACATAATAGGTGCAACTTTGTGGACTGGAAATCCCAAATATACATCCACTCATAATCTAATTGTATTTATATTGTAATATTATATCTGAGATTACTCAGTAGCACTTATTTTGATCATCTATAAGTTACTTCAATTATCTGAGTCTATTTTGCTATCTAAAATTATAAGACAAGAGTATATGTTCTCAATGGCCTCTATAATTAAGTCTGATAATCTATGATAATTCCAAAAGCACAAATATTTTAATTTTCCACTATTTGAGAACCCAAAAAATTTCCCCCCAGAAGGTGCATAATTAGAAGGATATTATACCACTTGGAACTGAAAATTGAAGGCTCATTCAACTACTATATATAAAGGAAACCAAAAATAAAATAAAATAAGGTTAAATATCATGTTTTCTATTATCTAATCTGAC